>NW_025813481.1:0-287500 GCF_021976095.1 Xenia sp. Carnegie-2017
AAATGTCCCTATCCAGACTGCGATTACGAGACAGAGGAAGCTGAGGACCAACTCGCAGCGGTATTGTTGCAAATCCACTCGACCGGTGTTCACAACAACAGCCAAGCAACGAACACACGCACGGGCATCAACGCCACGGCGAAGATTGAAAAGGTCAGACGGCCAACTATATCCGCTGCTGGGTCCAGTGAGGAATGGACATACTTCCAAACGCGCTGGCAGGATTATGTCGAAGCCACAAAAATAACCGGCAAAGACAAAGTAATCCAACTACTCGAATGCTGTGACGAAACGCTTCGTAAGGACCTCACCAGAAACGCTGGCGGCACCTCACAAACAAACCCATCGACGAAGTCATGGCTGCAATCCGCGAACTCGCTGTACGAGAGGAAAACACGATGGTGGCCCGCATCAAACTACACAACATGCGCCAGGACCGTGACGAAACTATCCGCAGCTTCGGTGCACGTCTTCGTGGACAAGCCAGCGTATGCAAGTTTACGATTAACTGTCCCAACTGCGCAACAGAAATCAACTACACAGACAATATCCTACGCGACGCATTAACCGTTGGAATCGCCGACAGCGACATCCAACTAGACTTGCTCAGCGATAAAAATCAAAATATGACACTGGAGGAGGCATTTCTGTTCATAGAAGCCAAAGAAGCCGGCAGACGTTCGGCCACCCACCTACTCAATAGCCAAAGCATCGATGCTACCAGAAGCCAATATCGCCGCGGCAAACAAGACAATATGACCCAGGGCGTGCAAACCAATAAAACTGGGCCATGTTCCTACTGTGGCAAACATGGCCATGGTAGAAACGCCCCACCCAATGTCCGACGACAGGAATGCCCAGCCTACGGCAAAACATGCGATAGCTGCGGACGCCCTAACCACAACGCCTCCATGTGCAGAAGCAAAAACAAAACTAAGCGTTGGGACGCAAAACACAACGCAAACCGAGACCAAGAGGACGCAGTGTTTGACAACCTATGCATGACAAAAAGCCATCAGCATTGCAACAACGGAATCCTGCTAGACCACCATACTTACAATGACATGAATGACCGTTGGGTGAAAAAACCGTCACAATCCCAACCGTTCCTCCATATAAATGCGGTGTCACCCAGAGGACTACACAGCCCTCGGTACACCCTGCATTCTACAAGACATCGCTCAGTCACATTGAATGCTATGGCGGACACTGGATGCCAGAGCTGCCTTGCTAGCATGCATATAATGAAACGACTAGGACTACGCCAGAAAGACCTGCTTCCAGTCACTATGCGCATGCATGCTGCGAACAACAATGGCATCGATATCATCGGTGCAGCCATCGTGAGATTCTCTGGTCAATCCAAAGACGGACGAGTGTTGGAGCCGTCAAATTGTATATGTCACTCGTGACTCAAATAAACTCTTCCTCAGTCGTGAGACATGCGCCGCCCTGGGAATCATCCCAAACAGCTTCCCACCGTGGGAGACACAATGTCAGTAGACATACATACTAACCAGTCTATTCACGTTGTAGCAGAACACCCATCAAAGCGCACATGTGACTGCCAACGTCGCCAACTGCCGCCACCTAAACCCACAGTACTGCCCTTCCTGCAATCGAAGATAACCGAAAAAAAATAGAGGACTGGCTGCTCCATCACTACAAGTCCAGCACGTTTAACACTTGCGAGCAACAACAACTGCCACGCATGGAAGGTCCACCAATGCGTCTCATGATTGACCCAAATGCGAAACCTAAAGCACACCATACACCAATCCCAGTCCCTTTACACTGGCAGGACGAGGTGAAAGCTGGCCTTGACCAAGACGTGGCCCTCGGCGTGATTGAACCCGTCCCAATCGGCGAGCCTGTCACCTGGTGCCACAGGATGGTCATCTGTGCGAAAAAGAACGGTAAACCACGACGAACCGTTGACCTACAGGCACTAAATGCAAACGCCACTAGGGAGACCCACCACACCCAGAGCCCTTTTCACCAGGCACGCTCTGTCCCCAGTGGCAAAAAGAAGTCAGTGTTCGACTGCTGGAACGGTTATCACAGCGTTCCCCTTCACCCAGACGACAGACACCTCACCACCTTTATCACTCCCTGGGGTCGCTATCGGTATAAGTCAGCGCCACAAGGGTACATTGCCTCGGGGGACGGTTACTCACGCCGGTTCGATGAGATTGTATCACACATTCCAAACAAAACCAAATGCATAGACGATACCCTACTTTGGGCAGATAACCTCACCCAAAGTTTTCATCAGGCTGTCGAATGGTTAGATATCTGCGGTCGAAACGGCATTATCCTCAACCCAGACAAATTTGCCTTCGGCTCAGACACAGTTGAGTTCGCAGGGTTTGAAATCACATCAAACTCTGTTTGCCCAAGCAGGAAATTCATCGATGCTATTCGCCATTTCCCAAAGCCGCGCAGTATCACTGACATCCGCTCTTGGTTTGGCCTGATCAATCAAGTCTCATATGCATTTGGAGCCACTGAACGCATGCTACCGTTTAGAAAACTGCTAAAACCCGGCACGAAGTTTTATTGGGACGAGGAACTTAACACACTCTTTGAGGAATCCAAATCCATTATCATAAATGAAATCCACGAGGGCGTTCGCATCTTTGACAAGACACGTCCCACTTGTCTTGCCACTGATTGGTCAAAACACGGCATCGGCTTCTGGCTACTGCAAAAACACTGTGAATGCCAGTCGACTGGACCACTATGCTGCCACACGGGTGGAAGATCAGCCTGGTCGGCAGCCGCTTCACATGCTGCTGAATCCCGATATGCACCGATAGAAGGGAGGCACTGGCGGCAGGCCTTAACAAGCCAGGTTCTTCGTTCTCGGTTGCACCAACCTCACAATCGCCGTAGACCACAAACCCTGCTCAAACTATTCGGTGATCGGACATTGGAAAACATCCCAAACCCCGCCTACGTAATCTCAAGGAGAAGACACTGAGGTACAGATTCAAAATGATCCATATCCCTGGTATCCGTCACAAAGCCGCCGATGCGATCTCCGCCATCCCACAGGTCCAGAGAACCCCACCTTGCTTTACCTCCAGGACGACATAGCAGAGTTGAAGGACACTACCATACACACTTTGACGAAACCATCGCTTCACTCGCTTCCCTAGCACTTACAAACGTCGCCACAACCTGGGACAAGGTACGCATGGCAACTGCAAGCGACACCACTATGCACGATCTCATGAATGTCATTGAATCTGGCTTTCCAGCTTCACGTAATGACCTGCCAACACCATTACAAGAATACTACCAGTTCCGCCACAGCCTCTACACAGTGGACGTCATCATACAGAGATCGTGTGGTTATCCCACCACTGTTACGCAAAAATATCCTGGAAGTTCTCGGCACAGGGCATATCATCTATGACATCCCGCGCAGAGGACTCAGTCTTCTGGCCGGAATCACCTCAGATATTGCAGCAATGCGTACGCAATGCAACCACTGCAACCGGATGGCACCATCCCAACCCAGCGCACCACCCACCCAACCATCTCACCAGCCTACCCCTTTCAGTGCATCTGTGCGGATTATTTCCACTACAAAGGATCCAACTATCTCGTAATCAGATTACTCTAACTGGCCTATTATCGAACGAGCCAAAGACGGTTGCGACGGTCTAATCAATTGCCTACGTCGCGTCTTCACCACCTTTGGGATCCCAGACGAATGCGCTACTGACGGACCAAATTCACCGCCGTCAAAACACGGCAGTTCCTCAAACAATGGGGAGTACACCACCGCCTCGCCTCCGTTGCATTCCCACTCAAATTGCCGCGCGGAGGTTGCCGTTAAAACTGTGAAACGCCTCATCACGAACAATACCGGCCCACTGGTAGCCTCAACACAAACGCCTTACAAATTGCTGTTCTACAATATCGTAACACGCCTGATACCGACACGAAATTATCACCGGCCCAATGCGTCTTGGTAGACATTAAGGATTTCATACCAATTTTCCCGGCCGTTATAGGCCACACGTCACCTGGAAAACACTCAATGCTCGCGAGGCTTTACGAAACCGGCACATGAGCGGCGGAACGTTGGTCAGAACACACAAGAAGATTACCACCTCTGTCCATTGGACATCACGTAAAATACAGAACCAAACAGGACCGTACCCTACGAAATGGGACAAGACTGGAACAGTCATCGAAGTCCTTCAACACGATCAATACCGCGTCAAAGTCGACGGGTCCAACAGAATTACACTAAGAAACAGAAAATTTCAGCAATTCACACCTGTACAAGAGCAGTTACCCAAAATACTATTGATACGGACCTGCTGCTGATACCAACGGAGAACCTCAACAAAATGACAGCCAGCAGAAAACAAACACCGTCATTACCATGTCTAAGACCGGCGACACAGACTGACTTGGAGCCAGCACCACTACCGAGCACATATACCGCAGATGGAACTCCACCAAACGCAACCAAAATACCTGAAGATGCCAGTGAACCTACACCAGCGACCACAAAGCCAAGCAAGAAAGCACCACTAGCTCTACGCAGATTACTCGATTTCAACAAGAAAGGGCTGTTAGAACAAATATCATAGAACAACTTCATATTACGCTTTCTATACTAGTAAAGACTTAGGGGATAGAGCATAATGGGATAATCGTTGAGTAATAAGGGGCCTGGACCCAACGTTATTGTTGTTTGTCATTCGTAAAAATTTACTTGTATTTTGTCTCTCAATATATATTTTACAAGATCCTCATTTCGTGAAATAGACTAAGTCTTATCTGGTTTACACCATAGTGACACAAACACGAAATTTTAAGTCCTCGTAAAATTTACTTGTTTTTAGCCATCATTTCATCATGGTTATACATACCATTTTCCGTATGTTTTATAATATCTGAAATTTTACTAATTTTCTCATCTGGTTTACACCATAGTGACACACAAACACGAAATTTTAAGTCCTCGTAAAATTTACTTGTTTTTAGCCATCATTTCATCATGGTTATACATACCATTTTCCGGTATGTTTTATAATATCTGAAATTTTACTAATTTTCTCATCTGGTTTACACCATAGTGACACACAAACACGAAATTTTAAGTCCTCGTAAAATTTACTTGTTTTTATCCATCATTTCATCATGGTTATACATACCATTTTCCGGTATGTTTTATAATCTCTGAAATTTTACTAATTTTCTCATCTGGTTTACACCATAGTGACACACAAACACGAAATTTTAAGTCCTCGTAAAATTTACTTGTTTTTATCCATCATTTCATCATGGTTATACATACCATTTTCCGGTATGTTTTATAATCTCTGAAATTTTACTAATTTTCTCATCTGGTTTACACCATAGTGACACACAAACAAAATTTTAAGTCCTCGTAAAATTTACTTGTTTTTACCATCATTTCATCATGGTTATACATACCATTTTCCGGTATGTTTTATAATATCTGAAATTTTACTAATTTTCTCATCTGGTTTACACCATAGTGACACACAAACACGAAATTTTAAGTCCTCGTAAAATTTACTTGTTTTTATCCATCATTTCATCATGGTTATACATACCATTTTCCGTATGTTTTATAATCTCTGAAATTTTACTAATTTTCTCATCTGGTTTACACCATAGTGACACACAAACACGAAATTTTAAGTCCTCGTAAAATTTACTTGTTTTTAGCCATCATTTCATCATGGTTATACATACCATTTTCCGGTATGTTTTATAATCTCTGAAATTTTACTAATTTTCTCATCTGGTTTACACCATAGTGACACACAAACACGAAATTTTAAGTCCTCGTAAAATTTACTTGTTTTTAGACATCATTTCATCATGGTTATACATACCATTTTCCAGTATGTTTTATAATCTCTGAAATTTTACTAATTTTCTCATCTGGTTTACACCATAGTGACACACAAACACGAAATTTTAAGTCCTCGTAAATATTTACTTGTTTTTTATCCATCATTTCATCATGGTTATACATACCATTTTCCTGTATGTTTTATAATATCTGAAATTTTACTAATTTTCTCATCTGGTTTACACCATAGTGACACACAAACACGAAATTTTAAGTCCTCGTAAATATTTACTTGTTTTTTATCCATCATTTCATCATGGTTATACATACCATTTTCCTGTATATTTTATAATCTCTGAAATTTTACTAATTTTCTTATTTGGTTTACACCATAGTGACACACAAACACGAAATTTTAAGTCCTCGTAAAATTTACTTGTTTTTATCCATCATTTCATCATGGTTATACATACCATTTTCTGTATGTTTTATAATCTCTGAAATTTTACTAATTTTCTCATCTGGTTTACACCATAGTGACACACAAACACGAAATTTTAAGTCCTCGTAAAATTTACTTGTTTTTACCATCATTTCATCATGGTTATACATACCATTTTCCGGTATGTTTTATAATCTCTGAAATTTTACTAATTTTCTCATCTGGTTTACACCATAGTGACACACAAACACGAAATTTTAAGTCCTCGTAAAATTTACTTGTTTTTATCCATCATTTCATCATGGTTATACATACCATTTTCCGGTATGTTTTATAATCTCTGAAATTTTACTAATTTTCTCATCTGGTTTACACCATAGTGACACACAAACACGAAATTTTAAGTCCTCGTAAAATTTACTTGTTTTTAGCCATCATTTCATCATGGTTATACATACCATTTTCCGGTATGTTTTATAATCTCTGAAATTTTACTAATTTTCTCATCTGGTTTACACCATAGTGACACACAAACACGAAATTTTAAGTCCTCGTAAAATTTACTTTTTTTATCCATCATTTCATCATGGTTATACATACCATTTTCCGGTATGTTTTATAATCTCTGAAATTTTACTAATTTTCTCATCTGGTTTACACCATAGTGACACACAAACACGAAATTTTAAGTCCTCGTAAAATTTACTTGTTTTTATCCATCATTTCATCATGGTTATACATACCATTTTCGGTATGTTTTATAATCTCTGAAATTTTACTAATTTTCTCATCTGGTTTACACCATAGTGACACACAAACACGAAATTTTAAGTCCTCGTAAAATTTACTTGTTTTTAGCCATCATTTCATCATGGTTATACATACCATTTTCCGGTATGTTTTATAATCTCTGAAATTTTACTAATTTTCTCATCTGGTTTACACCATAGTGACACACAAACACGAAATTTTAAGTCCTCGTAAAATTTACTTGTTTTTATCCATCATTTCATCATGGTTATACATACCATTTTCCGGTATGTTTTATAATCTCTGAAATTTTACTAATTTTCTCATCTGGTTTACACCATAGTGACACACAAACACGAAATTTTAAGTCCTCGTAAAATTTACTTGTTTTTAGCCATCATTTCATCATGGTTATACATACCATTTTCCGGTATGTTTTATAATCTCTGAAATTTTACTAATTTTCTCATCTGGTTTACACCATAGTGACACACAAACACGAAATTTTAAGTCCTCGTAAAATTTACTTGTTTTTAGCCATCATTTCATCATGGTTATACATACCATTTTCCGGTATGTTTTATAATCTCTGAAATTTTACTAATTTTCTCATCTGGTTTACACCATAGTGACACACAAACACGAAATTTTAAGTCCTCGTAAAATTTACTTGTTTTTATCCATCATTTCATCATGGTTATACATACCATTTTCCGGTATGTTTTATAATCTCTGAAATTTTACTAATTTTCTCATCTGGTTTACACCATAGTGACACACAAACACGAAATTTTAAGTCCTCGTAAAATTTACTTGTTTTTAGCCATCATTTCATCATGGTTATACATACCATTTTCCGGTATGTTTTATAATATCTGAAATTTTACTAATTTTCTCATCTGGTTTACACCATAGTGACACACAAACACGAAATTTTAAGTCCTCGTAAAATTTACTTGTTTTTAACATCATTTCATCATGGTTATACATACCATTTTCCGGTATGTTTTATAATATCTGAAATTTTACTAATTTTCTCATCTGGTTTACACCATAGTGACACACAAACACGAAATTTTAAGTCCTCGTAAAATTTACTTGTTTTTAGCCATCATTTCATCATGGTTATACATACCATTTTCCGGTATGTTTTATAATCTCTGAAATTTTACTAATTTTCTCATCTGGTTTACACCATAGTGACACACAAACACGAAATTTTAAGTCCTCGTAAAATTTACTTGTTTTTAGCCATCATTTCATCATGGTTATACATACCATTTTCCGGTATGTTTTATAATCTCTGAAATTTTACTAATTTTCTCATCTGGTTTACACCATAGTGACACACAAACACGAAATTTTAAGTCCTCGTAAAATTTACTTGTTTTTAGCCATCATTTCATCATGGTTATACATACCATTTTCCGGTATGTTTTATAATCTCTGAAATTTTACTAATTTTCTCATCTGGTTTACACCATAGTGACACACAAACACGAAATTTTAAGTCCTCGTAAAATTTACTTGTTTTTAGCCATCATTTCATCATGGTTATACATACCATTTTCCGGTATGTTTTATAATCTCTGAAATTTTACTAATTTTCTCATCTGGTTTACACCATAGTGACACACAAACACGAAATTTTAAGTCCTCGTAAAATTTACTTGTTTTTATCCATCATTTCATCATGGTTATACATACCATTTTCCGGTATGTTTTATAATCTCTGAAATTTTACTAATTTTCTCATCTGGTTTACACCATAGTGACACACAAACACGAAATTTTAAGTCCTCGTAAAATTTACTTGTTTTTTAGCCATCATTTCATCATGGTTATACATACCATTTTCGGTATGTTTTATAATCTCTGAAATTTTACTAATTTTCTCATCTGGTTTACACCATAGTGACACACAAACACGAAATTTTAAGTCCTCGTAAAAATTTACTTGTTTTTAGCCATCATTTCATCATGGTTATACATACCATTTTCCGGTATGTTTTATAATATCTGAAATTTTACTAATTTTCTCATCTGGTTTACACCATAGTGACACACAAACACGAAATTTTAAGTCCTCGTAAGAATTTACTTGTTTTTAGCCATCATTTCATCATGGTTATACATACCATTTTCCGGTATGTTTTATAATCTCTGAAATTTTACTAATTTTCTCATCTGGTTTACACCATAGTGACACACAAACACGAAATTTTAAGTCCTCGTAAAAATTTACTTGTTTTTTAGCCATCATTTCATCATGGTTATACATACCATTTTCGGTATGTTTTATAATATCTGAAATTTTACTAATTTTCTCATCTGGTTTACACCATAGTGACACACAAACACGAAATTTTAAGTCCTCGTAAAAATTTACTTGTTTTTAGCCATCATTTCATCATGGTTATACATACCATTTTCCGGTATGTTTTATAATCTCTGAAATTTTACTAATTTTCTCATCTGGTTTACACCATAGTGACACACAAACACGAAATTTTAAGTCCTCGTAAAATTTACTTGTTTTAGCCATCATTTCATCATGGTTATACATACCATTTTCCGGTATGTATTATAATATCTGAAATTTTACTAATTTTCTCATCTGGTTTACACCATGGTGACACACAAACACGAAATTTTAAGTCCTCGTAAAAATTTACTTGTTTTTTGTCCATCATTTCATCATGGTTATACATAACATTTTCCGGTATGTTTTATAATCTCTGAAATTTTACTAAGTTTCTCATCTGGTTTACACCATAGTGACACAAACACGAAATTTTAAGTCCTCGTAAAAATTTACTTGTTTTTAGCCATCATTTCATCATGGTTATACATACCATTTTCCGGTATGTTTTATAATATCTGAAATTTTACTAATTTTCTCATCTGGTTTACACCATAGTGACACACAAACACGAAATTTTAAGTCCTCGTAAAAATTTACTTGTTTTTAGCCATCATTTCATCATGGTTATACATACCATTTTCCGGTATGTTTTATAATCTCTGAAATTTTACTAATTTTCTCATCTGGTTTACACCATAGTGACACACAAACACGAAATTTTAAGTCCTCGTAAAATTTACTTGTTTTTAGCCATCATTTCATCATGGTTATACATACCATTTTCCGGTATGTTTTATAATCTCTGAAATTTTACTAATTTTCTCATCTGGTTTACACCATAGTGACACACAAACACGAAATTTTAAGTCCTCGTAAAATTTACTTGTTTTTAGCCATCATTTCATCATGGTTATACATACCATTTTCCGGTATGTTTTATAATCTCTGAAATTTTACTAATTTTCTCATCTGGTTTACACCATAGTGACACACAAACACGAAATTTTAAGTCCTCGTAAAATTTACTTGTTTTTATCCATCATTTCATCATGGTTATACATACCATTTTCCGGTATGTTTTATAATCTCTGAAATTTTACTAATTTTCTCATCTGGTTTACACCATAGTGACACACAAACACGAAATTTTAAGTCCTCGTAAAATTTACTTGTTTTTAGCCATCATTTCATCATGGTTATACATACCATTTTCCGGTATGTTTTATAATCTCTGAAATTTTACTAATTTTCTCATCTGGTTTACACCATAGTGACACACAAACACGAAATTTTAAGTCCTCGTAAAATTTACTTGTTTTTAGCCATCATTTCATCATGGTTATACATACCATTTTCCGGTATGTTTTATAATCTCTGAAATTTTACTAATTTTCTCATCTGGTTTACACCATAGTGACACACAAACACGAAATTTTAAGTCCTCGTAAAAATTTACTTGTTTTTTATCCATCATTTCATCATGGTTATACATACCATTTTCCGGTATGTTTTATAATCTCTGAAATTTTACTAATTTTCTCATCTGGTTTACACCATAGTGACACACAAACACGAAATTTTAAGTCCTCGTAAGAATTTACTTGTTTTTTAGCCATCATTTCATCATGGTTATACATACCATTTTTCGGTATGTTTTATAATCTCTGAAATTTTACTAATTTTCTCATCTGGTTTACACCATAGTGACACACAAACACGAAATTTTAAGTCCTCGTAAAAATTTACTTGTTTTTAGCCATCATTTCATCATGGTTATACATACCATTTTCCGGTATGTTTTATAATCTCTGAAATTTTACTAATTTTCTCATCTGGTTTACACCATAGTGACACACAAACACGAAATTTTAAGTCCTCGTAAAATTTACTTGTTTTTAGCCATCATTTCATCATGGTTATACATACCATTTTCCGGTATGTTTTATAATATCTGAAATTTTACTAATTTTCTCATCTGGTTTACACCATAGTGACACACAAACACGAAATTTTAAGTCCTCGTAAAATTTACTTGTTTTTAGCCATCATTTCATCATGGTTATACATACCATTTTCCGGTATGTTTTATAATCTCTGAAATTTTACTAATTTTCTCATCTGGTTTACACCATAGTGACACACAAACACGAAATTTTAAGTCCTCGTAAAATTTACTTGTTTTTAGCCATCATTTCATCATGGTTATACATACCATTTTCCGGTATGTTTTATAATCTCTGAAATTTTACTAATTTTCTCATCTGGTTTACACCATAGTGACACACAAACACGAAATTTTAAGTCCTCGTAAAATTTACTTGTTTTTAGCCATCATTTCATCATGGTTATACATACCATTTTCCGGTATGTTTTATAATCTCTGAAATTTTACTAATTTTCTCATCTGGTTTACACCATAGTGACACACAAACACGAAATTTTAAGTCCTCGTAAAATTTTTGTTTTTAGCCATCATTTCATCATGGTTATACATACCATTTTCCGGTATGTTTTATAATCTCTGAAATTTTACTAATTTTCTCATCTGGTTTACACCATAGTGACACACAAACACGAAATTTTAAGTCCTCGTAAAAATTTACTTGTTTTTAGCCATCATTTCATCATGGTTATACATACCATTTTCCGGTATGTTTTATAATCTCTGAAATTTTACTAATTTTCTCATCTGGTTTACACCATAGTGACACACAAACACGAAATTTTAAGTCCTCGTAAAATTTACTTGTTTTTAGCCATCATTTCATCATGGTTATACATACCATTTTCCGGTATGTTTTATAATCTCTGAAATTTTACTAATTTTCTCATCTGGTTTACACCATAGTGACACACAAACACGAAATTTTAAGTCCTCGTAAAATTTACTTGTTTTTAGCCATCATTTCATCATGGTTATACATACCATTTTCCGGTATGTTTTATAATCTCTGAAATTTTACTAATTTTCTCATCTGGTTTACACCATAGTGACACACAAACACGAAATTTTAAGTCCTCGTAAAATTTACTTGTTTTTATCCATCATTTCATCATGGTTATACATACCATTTTCCGGTATGTTTTATAATCTCTGAAATTTTACTAATTTTCTCATCTGGTTTACACCATAGTGACACACAAACACGAAATTTTAAGTCCTCGTAAAATTTACTTGTTTTTAGCCATCATTTCATCATGGTTATACATACCATTTTCCGGTATGTTTTATAATCTCTGAAATTTTACTAATTTTCTCATCTGGTTTACACCATAGTGACACACAAACACGAAATTTTAAGTCCTCGTAAAATTTACTTGTTTTTAGCCATCATTTCATCATGGTTATACATACCATTTTCCGGTATGTTTTATAATCTCTGAAATTTTACTAATTTTCTCATCTGGTTTACACCATAGTGACACACAAACACGAAATTTTAAGTCCTCGTAAAAATTTACTTGTTTTTAGCCATCATTTCATCATGGTTATACATACCATTTTCGGTATGTTTTATAATCTCTGTAATTTTACTAATTTTCTCATCTGGTTTACACCATAGTGACACAAACACGAAATTTTAAGTCCTCGTAAAAATTTACTTGTTTTTAGCCATCATTTCATCATGGTTATACATACCATTTTCCGGTATGTTTTATAATATCTGAAATTTTACTAATTTTCTCATCTGGTTTACACCATAGTGACACACAAACACGAAATTTTAAGTCCTCGTAAAATTTACTTGTTTTTAGCCATCATTTCATCATGGTTATACATACCATTTTCCGGTATGTTTTATAATCTCTGAAATTTTACTAATTTTCTCATCTGGTTTACACCATAGTGACACACAAACACGAAATTTTAAGTCCTCGTAAAAATTTACTTGTTTTTAGCCATCATTTCATCATGGTTATACATACCATTTTCCGGTATGTTTTATAATCTCTGAAATTTTACTAATTTTCTCATCTGGTTTACACCATAGTGACACACAAACACGAAATTTTAAGTCCTCGTAAATATTTACTTGTTTTTTATCCATCATTTCATCATGGTTATACATACCATTTTCCGGTATGTTTTATAATCTCTGAAATTTTACTAATTTTCTCATCTGGTTTACACCATAGTGACACACAAACACGAAATTTTAAGTCCTCGTAAAATTTACTTGTTTTTAGCCATCATTTCATCATGGTTATACATACCATTTTCCGGTATGTTTTATAATCTCTGAAATTTTACTAATTTTCTCATCTGGTTTACACCATAGTGACACACAAACACGAAATTTTAAGTCCTCGTAAAAATTTACTTGTTTTTAGCCATCATTTCATCATGGTTATACATACCATTTTCCGGTATGTTTTATAATCTCTGAAATTTTACTAATTTTCTCATCTGGTTTACACCATAGTGACACACAAACACGAAATTTTAAGTCCTCGTAAAATTTACTTGTTTTTAGCCATCATTTCATCATGGTTATACATACCATTTTCCGGTATGTTTTATAATCTCTGAAATTTTACTAATTTTCTCATCTGGTTTACACCATAGTGACACACAAACACGAAATTTTAAGTCCTCGTAAAATTTACTTGTTTTTAGCCATCATTTCATCATGGTTATACATACCATTTTCCGGTATGTTTTATAATCTCTGAAATTTTACTAATTTTCTCATCTGGTTTACACCATAGTGACACACAAACACGAAATTTTAAGTCCTCGTAAAATTTACTTGTTTTTAGCCATCATTTCATCATGGTTATACATACCATTTTCCGGTATGTTTTATAATCTCTGAAATTTTACTAATTTTCTCATCTGGTTTACACCATAGTGACACACAAACACGAAATTTTAAGTCCTCGTAAAATTTACTTGTTTTTAGCCATCATTTCATCATGGTTATACATACCATTTTCCGGTATGTTTTATAATCTCTGAAATTTTACTAATTTTCTCATCTGGTTTACACCATAGTGACACACAAACACGAAATTTTAAGTCCTCGTAAAATTTACTTGTTTTTAGCCATCATTTCATCATGGTTATACATACCATTTTCCGGTATGTTTTATAATCTCTGAAATTTTACTAATTTTCTCATCTGGTTTACACCATAGTGACACACAAACACGAAATTTTAAGTCCTCGTAAAATTTACTTGTTTTTAGCCATCATTTCATCATGGTTATACATACCATTTTCCGGTATGTTTTATAATCTCTGAAATTTTACTAATTTTCTCATCTGGTTTACACCATAGTGACACACAAACACGAAATTTTAAGTCCTCGTAAAATTTACTTGTTTTTAGCCATCATTTCATCATGGTTATACATACCATTTTCCGGTATGTTTTATAATCTCTGAAATTTTACTAATTTTCTCATCTGGTTTACACCATAGTGACACACAAACACGAAATTTTAAGTCCTCGTAAAATTTACTTGTTTTTAGCCATCATTTCATCATGGTTATACATACCATTTTCCGGTATGTTTTATAATCTCTGAAATTTTACTAATTTTCTCATCTGGTTTACACCATAGTGACACACAAACACGAAATTTTAAGTCCTCGTAAAATTTACTTGTTTTTATCCATCATTTCATCATGGTTATACATACCATTTTCCGGTATGTTTTATAATCTCTGAAATTTTACTAATTTTCTCATCTGGTTTACACCATAGTGACACACAAACACGAAATTTTAAGTCCTCGTAAAATTTACTTGTTTTTAGCCATCATTTCATCATGGTTATACATACCATTTTCCGGTATGTTTTATAATCTCTGAAATTTTACTAATTTTCTCATCTGGTTTACACCATAGTGACACACAAACACGAAATTTTAAGTCCTCGTAAAATTTACTTGTTTTTAGCCATCATTTCATCATGGTTATACATACCATTTTCCGGTATGTTTTATAATCTCTGAAATTTTACTAATTTTCTCATCTGGTTTACACCATAGTGACACACAAACACGAAATTTTAAGTCCTCGTAAAATTTACTTGTTTTTAGCCATCATTTCATCATGGTTATACATACCATTTTCCGGTATGTTTTATAATCTCTGAAATTTTACTAATTTTCTCATCTGGTTTACACCATAGTGACACACAAACACGAAATTTTAAGTCCTCGTAAAATTTACTTGTTTTTAGCCATCATTTCATCATGGTTATACATACCATTTTCCGGTATGTTTTATAATCTCTGAAATTTTACTAATTTTCTCATCTGGTTTACACCATAGTGACACACAAACACGAAATTTTAAGTCCTCGTAAAATTTACTTGTTTTTATCCATCATTTCATCATGGTTATACATACCATTTTCCGTATGTTTTATAATCTCTGAAATTTTACTAATTTTCTCATCTGGTTTACACCATAGTGACACACAAACACGAAATTTTAAGTCCTCGTAAAATTTACTTGTTTTTAGCCATCATTTCATCATGGTTATACATACCATTTTCCGGTATGTTTTATAATCTCTGAAATTTTACTAATTTTCTCATCTGGTTTACACCATAGTGACACACAAACACGAAATTTTAAGTCCTCGTAAAATTTACTTGTTTTTAGCCATCATTTCATCATGGTTATACATACCATTTTCCGGTATGTTTTATAATCTCTGAAATTTTACTAATTTTCTCATCTGGTTTACACCATAGTGACACACAAACACGAAATTTTAAGTCCTCGTAAAATTTACTTGTTTTTAGCCATCATTTCATCATGGTTATACATACCATTTTCCGGTATGTTTTATAATCTCTGAAATTTTACTAATTTTCTCATCTGGTTTACACCATAGTGACACACAAACACGAAATTTTAAGTCCTCGTAAAATTTACTTGTTTTTAGCCATCATTTCATCATGGTTATACATACCATTTTCCGGTATGTTTTATAATCTCTGAAATTTTACTAATTTTCTCATCTGGTTTACACCATAGTGACACACAAACACGAAATTTTAAGTCCTCGTAAAATTTACTTGTTTTTAGCCATCATTTCATCATGGTTATACATACCATTTTCCGGTATGTTTTATAATCTCTGAAATTTTACTAATTTTCTCATCTGGTTTACACCATAGTGACACACAAACACGAAATTTTAAGTCCTCGTAAAATTTACTTGTTTTTAGCCATCATTTCATCATGGTTATACATACCATTTTCCGGTATGTTTTATAATCTCTGAAATTTTACTAATTTTCTCATCTGGTTTACACCATAGTGACACACAAACACGAAATTTTAAGTCCTCGTAAAATTTACTTGTTTTTAGCCATCATTTCATCATGGTTATACATACCATTTTCCGGTATGTTTTATAATCTCTGAAATTTTACTAATTTTCTCATCTGGTTTACACCATAGTGACACACAAACACGAAATTTTAAGTCCTCGTAAAATTTACTTGTTTTTAGCCATCATTTCATCATGGTTATACATACCATTTTCCGGTATGTTTTATAATCTGAAATTTTACTAATTTTCTCATCTGGTTTACACCATAGTGACACACAAACACGAAATTTTAAGTCCTCGTAAAATTTACTTGTTTTTAGCCATCATTTCATCATGGTTATACATACCATTTTCCGGTATGTTTTATAATCTCTGAAATTTTACTAATTTTCTCATCTGGTTTACACCATAGTGACACACAAACACGAAATTTTAAGTCCTCGTAAAATTTACTTGTTTTTAGCCATCATTTCATCATGGTTATACATACCATTTTCCGGTATGTTTTATAATCTCTGAAATTTTACTAATTTTCTCATCTGGTTTACACCATAGTGACACACAAACACGAAATTTTAAGTCCTCGTAAAATTTACTTGTTTTTAGCCATCATTTCATCATGGTTATACATACCATTTTCCGGTATGTTTTATAATCTCTGAAATTTTACTAATTTTCTCATCTGGTTTACACCATAGTGACACACAAACACGAAATTTTAAGTCCTCGTAAAATTTACTTGTTTTTAGCCATCATTTCATCATGGTTATACATACCATTTTCCGGTATGTTTTATAATCTCTGAAATTTTACTAATTTTCTCATCTGGTTTACACCATAGTGACACACAAACACGAAATTTTAAGTCCTCGTAAAATTTACTTGTTTTTTTCCATCATTTCATCATGGTTATACATACCATTTTCCGGTATGTTTTATAATCTCTGAAATTTTACTAATTTTCTCATCTGGTTTACACCATAGTGACACACAAACACGAAATTTTAAGTCCTCGTAAAATTTACTTGTTTTTATCCATCATTTCATCATGGTTATACATACCATTTTCCGTATGTTTTATAATCTCTGAAATTTTACTAATTTTCTCATCTGGTTTACACCATAGTGACACACAAACACGAAATTTTAAGTCCTCGTAAAATTTACTTGTTTTTAGCCATCATTTCATCATGGTTATACATACCATTTTCCGGTATGTTTTATAATCTCTGAAATTTTACTAATTTTCTCATCTGGTTTACACCATAGTGACACACAAACACGAAATTTTAAGTCCTCGTAAAATTTACTTGTTTTTAGCCATCATTTCATCATGGTTATACATACCATTTTCCGGTATGTTTTATAATCTCTGAAATTTTACTAATTTTCTCATCTGGTTTACACCATAGTGACACACAAACACGAAATTTTAAGTCCTCGTAAAATTTACTTGTTTTTAGCCATCATTTCATCATGGTTATACATACCATTTTCCGTATGTTTTATAATCTCTGAAATTTTACTAATTTTCTCATCTGGTTTACACCATAGTGACACACAAACACGAAATTTTAAGTCCTCGTAAAATTTACTTGTTTTTAGCCATCATTTCATCATGGTTATACATACCATTTTCCGGTATGTTTTATAATATCTGAAATTTTACTAATTTTCTCATCTGGTTTACACCATAGTGACACACAAACACGAAATTTTAAGTCCTCGTAAAATTTACTTGTTTTTAGCCATCATTTCATCATGGTTATACATACCATTTTCCGGTATGTTTTATAATCTCTGAAATTTTACTAATTTTCTCATCTGGTTTACACCATAGTGACACACAAACACGAAATTTTAAGTCCTCGTAAAATTTACTTGTTTTTATCCATCATTTCATCATGGTTATACATACCATTTTCCGGTATGTTTTATAATCTCTGAAATTTTACTAATTTTCTCATCTGGTTTACACCATAGTGACACACAAACACGAAATTTTAAGTCCTCGTAAAATTTACTTGTTTTTAGCCATCATTTCATCATGGTTATACATACCATTTTCCGTATGTTTTATAATCTCTGAAATTTTACTAATTTTCTCATCTGGTTTACACCATAGTGACACACAAACACGAAATTTTAAGTCCTCGTAAAATTTACTTGTTTTTAGCCATCATTTCATCATGGTTATACATACCATTTTCCGGTATGTTTTATAATCTCTGAAATTTTACTAATTTTCTCATCTGGTTTACACCATAGTGACACACAAACACGAAATTTTAAGTCCTCGTAAAATTTACTTGTTTTTAGCCATCATTTCATCATGGTTATACATACCATTTTCCGGTATGTTTTATAATCTCTGAAATTTTACTAATTTTCTCATCTGGTTTACACCATAGTGACACACAAACACGAAATTTTAAGTCCTCGTAAAATTTACTTGTTTTTAGCCATCATTTCATCATGGTTATACATACCATTTTCCGGTATGTTTTATAATCTCTGAAATTTTACTAATTTTCTCATCTGGTTTACACCATAGTGACACACAAACACGAAATTTTAAGTCCTCGTAAAATTTACTTGTTTTTATCCATCATTTCATCATGGTTATACATACCATTTTCCGGTATGTTTTATAATCTCTGAAATTTTACTAATTTTCTCATCTGGTTTACACCATAGTGACACACAAACACGAAATTTTAAGTCCTCGTAAAATTTACTTGTTTTTAGCCATCATTTCATCATGGTTATACATACCATTTTCCGGTATGTTTTATAATCTCTGAAATTTTACTAATTTTCTCATCTGGTTTACACCATAGTGACACACAAACACGAAATTTTAAGTCCTCGTAAAATTTACTTGTTTTTAGCCATCATTTCATCATGGTTATACATACCATTTTCCGGTATGTTTTATAATCTCTGAAATTTTACTAATTTTCTCATCTGGTTTACACCATAGTGACACACAAACACGAAATTTTAAGTCCTCGTAAAATTTACTTGTTTTTAGCCATCATTTCATCATGGTTATACATACCATTTTCCGGTATGTTTTATAATCTCTGAAATTTTACTAATTTTCTCATCTGGTTTACACCATAGTGACACACAAACACGAAATTTTAAGTCCTCGTAAAATTTACTTGTTTTTATCCATCATTTCATCATGGTTATACATACCATTTTCCGGTATGTTTTATAATCTCTGAAATTTTACTAATTTTCTCATCTGGTTTACACCATAGTGACACACAAACACGAAATTTTAAGTCCTCGTAAAATTTACTTGTTTTTAGCCATCATTTCATCATGGTTATACATACCATTTTCCGGTATGTTTTATAATCTCTGAAATTTTACTAATTTTCTCATCTGGTTTACACCATAGTGACACACAAACACGAAATTTTAAGTCCTCGTAAAATTTACTTGTTTTTAGCCATCATTTCATCATGGTTATACATACCATTTTCCGGTATGTTTTATAATCTCTGAAATTTTACTAATTTTCTCATCTGGTTTACACCATAGTGACACACAAACACGAAATTTTAAGTCCTCGTAAAATTTACTTGTTTTTAGCCATCATTTCATCATGGTTATACATACCATTTTCCGTATGTTTTATAATCTCTGAAATTTTACTAATTTTCTCATCTGGTTTACACCATAGTGACACACAAACACGAAATTTTAAGTCCTCGTAAAATTTACTTGTTTTTAGCCATCATTTCATCATGGTTATACATACCATTTTCCGGTATGTTTTATAATCTCTGAAATTTTACTAATTTTCTCATCTGGTTTACACCATAGTGACACACAAACACGAAATTTTAAGTCCTCGTAAAATTTACTTGTTTTTAGCCATCATTTCATCATGGTTATACATACCATTTTCCGGTATGTTTTATAATCTCTGAAATTTTACTAATTTTCTCATCTGGTTTACACCATAGTGACACACAAACACGAAATTTTAAGTCCTCGTAAAATTTACTTGTTTTTATCCATCATTTCATCATGGTTATACATACCATTTTCCGGTATGTTTTATAATCTCTGAAATTTTACTAATTTTCTCATCTGGTTTACACCATAGTGACACACAAACACGAAATTTTAAGTCCTCGTAAAATTTACTTGTTTTTAGCCATCATTTCATCATGGTTATACATACCATTTTCCGGTATGTTTTATAATCTCTGAAATTTTACTAATTTTCTCATCTGGTTTACACCATAGTGACACACAAACACGAAATTTTAAGTCCTCGTAAAATTTACTTGTTTTTAGCCATCATTTCATCATGGTTATACATACCATTTTCCGGTATGTTTTATAATCTCTGAAATTTTACTAATTTTCTCATCTGGTTTACACCATAGTGACACACAAACACGAAATTTTAAGTCCTCGTAAAATTTACTTGTTTTTATCCATCATTTCATCATGGTTATACATACCATTTTCCGGTATGTTTTATAATCTCTGAAATTTTACTAATTTTCTCATCTGGTTTACACCATAGTGACACACAAACACGAAATTTTAAGTCCTCGTAAAATTTACTTGTTTTTAGCCATCATTTCATCATGGTTATACATACCATTTTCCGGTATGTTTTATAATCTCTGAAATTTTACTAATTTTCTCATCTGGTTTACACCATAGTGACACACAAACACGAAATTTTAAGTCCTCGTAAAATTTACTTGTTTTTAGCCATCATTTCATCATGGTTATACATACCATTTTCCGGTATGTTTTATAATCTCTGAAATTTTACTAATTTTCTCATCTGGTTTACACCATAGTGACACACAAACACGAAATTTTAAGTCCTCGTAAAATTTACTTGTTTTTAGCCATCATTTCATCATGGTTATACATACCATTTTCCGGTATGTTTTATAATCTCTGAAATTTTACTAATTTTCTCATCTGGTTTACACCATAGTGACACACAAACACGAAATTTTAAGTCCTCGTAAAATTTACTTGTTTTTAGCCATCATTTCATCATGGTTATACATACCATTTTCCGGTATGTTTTATAATCTCTGAAATTTTACTAATTTTCTCATCTGGTTTACACCATAGTGACACACAAACACGAAATTTTAAGTCCTCGTAAAATTTACTTGTTTTTATCCATCATTTCATCATGGTTATACATACCATTTTCCGGTATGTTTTATAATCTCTGAAATTTTACTAATTTTCTCATCTGGTTTACACCATAGTGACACACAAACACGAAATTTTAAGTCCTCGTAAAATTTACTTGTTTTTAGCCATCATTTCATCATGGTTATACATACCATTTTCCGGTATGTTTTATAATCTCTGAAATTTTACTAATTTTCTCATCTGGTTTACACCATAGTGACACACAAACACGAAATTTTAAGTCCTCGTAAAATTTACTTGTTTTTAGCCATCATTTCATCATGGTTATACATACCATTTTCCGGTATGTTTTATAATCTCTGAAATTTTACTAATTTTCTCATCTGGTTTACACCATAGTGACACACAAACACGAAATTTTAAGTCCTCGTAAAATTTACTTGTTTTTAGCCATCATTTCATCATGGTTATACATACCATTTTCCGGTATGTTTTATAATCTCTGAAATTTTACTAATTTTCTCATCTGGTTTACACCATAGTGACACACAAACACGAAATTTTAAGTCCTCGTAAAATTTACTTGTTTTTAGCCATCATTTCATCATGGTTATACATACCATTTTCCGGTATGTTTTATAATCTCTGAAATTTTACTAATTTTCTCATCTGGTTTACACCATAGTGACACACAAACACGAAATTTTAAGTCCTCGTAAAATTTACTTGTTTTTAGCCATCATTTCATCATGGTTATACATACCATTTTCCGGTATGTTTTATAATCTCTGAAATTTTACTAATTTTCTCATCTGGTTTACACCATAGTGACACACAAACACGAAATTTTAAGTCCTCGTAAAATTTACTTGTTTTTAGCCATCATTTCATCATGGTTATACATACCATTTTCCGGTATGTTTTATAATCTCTGAAATTTTACTAATTTTCTCATCTGGTTTACACCATAGTGACACACAAACACGAAATTTTAAGTCCTCGTAAAATTTACTTGTTTTTAGCCATCATTTCATCATGGTTATACATACCATTTTCCGGTATGTTTTATAATCTCTGAAATTTTACTAATTTTCTCATCTGGTTTACACCATAGTGACACACAAACACGAAATTTTAAGTCCTCGTAAAATTTACTTGTTTTTAGCCATCATTTCATCATGGTTATACATACCATTTTCCGGTATGTTTTATAATCTCTGAAATTTTACTAATTTTCTCATCTGGTTTACACCATAGTGACACACAAACACGAAATTTTAAGTCCTCGTAAAATTTACTTGTTTTTAGCCATCATTTCATCATGGTTATACATACCATTTTCCGGTATGTTTTATAATCTCTGAAATTTTACTAATTTTCTCATCTGGTTTACACCATAGTGACACACAAACACGAAATTTTAAGTCCTCGTAAAATTTACTTGTTTTTAGCCATCATTTCATCATGGTTATACATACCATTTTCCGTATGTTTTATAATCTCTGAAATTTTACTAATTTTCTCATCTGGTTTACACCATAGTGACACACAAACACGAAATTTTAAGTCCTCGTAAAATTTACTTGTTTTTATCCATCATTTCATCATGGTTATACATACCATTTTCCGTATGTTTTATAATCTCTGAAATTTTACTAATTTTCTCATCTGGTTTACACCATAGTGACACACAAACACGAAATTTTAAGTCCTCGTAAAATTTACTTGTTTTTAGCCATCATTTCATCATGGTTATACATACCATTTTCCGGTATGTTTTATAATCTCTGAAATTTTACTAATTTTCTCATCTGGTTTACACCATAGTGACACACAAACACGAAATTTTAAGTCCTCGTAAAATTTACTTGTTTTTAGCCATCATTTCATCATGGTTATACATACCATTTTCCGGTATGTTTTATAATCTCTGAAATTTTACTAATTTTCTCATCTGGTTTACACCATAGTGACACACAAACACGAAATTTTAAGTCCTCGTAAAATTTACTTGTTTTTAGCCATCATTTCATCATGGTTATACATACCATTTTCCGGTATGTTTTATAATCTCTGAAATTTTACTAATTTTCTCATCTGGTTTACACCATAGTGACACACAAACACGAAATTTTAAGTCCTCGTAAAATTTACTTGTTTTTAGCCATCATTTCATCATGGTTATACATACCATTTTCCGGTATGTTTTATAATCTCTGAAATTTTACTAATTTTCTCATCTGGTTTACACCATAGTGACACACAAACACGAAATTTTAAGTCCTCGTAAAATTTACTTGTTTTTAGCCATCATTTCATCATGGTTATACATACCATTTTCCGGTATGTTTTATAATCTCTGAAATTTTACTAATTTTCTCATCTGGTTTACACCATAGTGACACACAAACACGAAATTTTAAGTCCTCGTAAAATTTACTTGTTTTTAGCCATCATTTCATCATGGTTATACATACCATTTTCCGGTATGTTTTATAATCTCTGAAATTTTACTAATTTTCTCATCTGGTTTACACCATAGTGACACACAAACACGAAATTTTAAGTCCTCGTAAAATTTACTTGTTTTTAGCCATCATTTCATCATGGTTATACATACCATTTTCCGGTATGTTTTATAATCTCTGAAATTTTACTAATTTTCTCATCTGGTTTACACCATAGTGACACACAAACACGAAATTTTAAGTCCTCGTAAAATTTACTTGTTTTTAGCCATCATTTCATCATGGTTATACATACCATTTTCCGGTATGTTTTATAATCTCTGAAATTTTACTAATTTTCTCATCTGGTTTACACCATAGTGACACACAAACACGAAATTTTAAGTCCTCGTAAAATTTACTTGTTTTTAGCCATCATTTCATCATGGTTATACATACCATTTTCCGGTATGTTTTATAATCTCTGAAATTTTACTAATTTTCTCATCTGGTTTACACCATAGTGACACACAAACACGAAATTTTAAGTCCTCGTAAAATTTACTTGTTTTTAGCCATCATTTCATCATGGTTATACATACCATTTTCCGGTATGTTTTATAATCTCTGAAATTTTACTAATTTTCTCATCTGGTTTACACCATAGTGACACACAAACACGAAATTTTAAGTCCTCGTAAAATTTACTTGTTTTTAGCCATCATTTCATCATGGTTATACATACCATTTTCCGGTATGTTTTATAATCTCTGAAATTTTACTAATTTTCTCATCTGGTTTACACCATAGTGACACACAAACACGAAATTTTAAGTCCTCGTAAAATTTACTTGTTTTTAGCCATCATTTCATCATGGTTATACATACCATTTTCCGGTATGTTTTATAATCTCTGAAATTTTACTAATTTTCTCATCTGGTTTACACCATAGTGACACACAAACACGAAATTTTAAGTCCTCGTAAAATTTACTTGTTTTTAGCCATCATTTCATCATGGTTATACATACCATTTTCCGGTATGTTTTATAATCTCTGAAATTTTACTAATTTTCTCATCTGGTTTACACCATAGTGACACACAAACACGAAATTTTAAGTCCTCGTAAAATTTACTTGTTTTTAGCCATCATTTCATCATGGTTATACATACCATTTTCCGGTATGTTTTATAATCTCTGAAATTTTACTAATTTTCTCATCTGGTTTACACCATAGTGACACACAAACACGAAATTTTAAGTCCTCGTAAAATTTACTTGTTTTTAGCCATCATTTCATCATGGTTATACATACCATTTTCCGGTATGTTTTATAATCTCTGAAATTTTACTAATTTTCTCATCTGGTTTACACCATAGTGACACACAAACACGAAATTTTAAGTCCTCGTAAAATTTACTTGTTTTTAGCCATCATTTCATCATGGTTATACATACCATTTTCCGGTATGTTTTATAATCTCTGAAATTTTACTAATTTTCTCATCTGGTTTACACCATAGTGACACACAAACACGAAATTTTAAGTCCTCGTAAAATTTACTTGTTTTTAGCCATCATTTCATCATGGTTATACATACCATTTTCCGGTATGTTTTATAATCTCTGAAATTTTACTAATTTTCTCATCTGGTTTACACCATAGTGACACACAAACACGAAATTTTAAGTCCTCGTAAAATTTACTTGTTTTTAGCCATCATTTCATCATGGTTATACATACCATTTTCCGGTATGTTTTATAATCTCTGAAATTTTACTAATTTTCTCATCTGGTTTACACCATAGTGACACACAAACACGAAATTTTAAGTCCTCGTAAAATTTACTTGTTTTTAGCCATCATTTCATCATGGTTATACATACCATTTTCCGGTATGTTTTATAATCTCTGAAATTTTACTAATTTTCTCATCTGGTTTACACCATAGTGACACACAAACACGAAATTTTAAGTCCTCGTAAAATTTACTTGTTTTTAGCCATCATTTCATCATGGTTATACATACCATTTTCCGGTATGTTTTATAATCTCTGAAATTTTACTAATTTTCTCATCTGGTTTACACCATAGTGACACACAAACACGAAATTTTAAGTCCTCGTAAAATTTACTTGTTTTTAGCCATCATTTCATCATGGTTATACATACCATTTTCCGGTATGTTTTATAATCTCTGAAATTTTACTAATTTTCTCATCTGGTTTACACCATAGTGACACACAAACACGAAATTTTAAGTCCTCGTAAAATTTACTTGTTTTTAGCCATCATTTCATCATGGTTATACATACCATTTTCCGGTATGTTTTATAATCTCTGAAATTTTACTAATTTTCTCATCTGGTTTACACCATAGTGACACACAAACACGAAATTTTAAGTCCTCGTAAAATTTACTTGTTTTTAGCCATCATTTCATCATGGTTATACATACCATTTTCCGGTATGTTTTATAATCTCTGAAATTTTACTAATTTTCTCATCTGGTTTACACCATAGTGACACACAAACACGAAATTTTAAGTCCTCGTAAAATTTACTTGTTTTTAGCCATCATTTCATCATGGTTATACATACCATTTTCCGGTATGTTTTATAATCTCTGAAATTTTACTAATTTTCTCATCTGGTTTACACCATAGTGACACACAAACACGAAATTTTAAGTCCTCGTAAAATTTACTTGTTTTTAGCCATCATTTCATCATGGTTATACATACCATTTTCCGGTATGTTTTATAATCTCTGAAATTTTACTAATTTTCTCATCTGGTTTACACCATAGTGACACACAAACACGAAATTTTAAGTCCTCGTAAAATTTACTTGTTTTTAGCCATCATTTCATCATGGTTATACATACCATTTTCCGGTATGTTTTATAATCTCTGAAATTTTACTAATTTTCTCATCTGGTTTACACCATAGTGACACACAAACACGAAATTTTAAGTCCTCGTAAAATTTACTTGTTTTTAGCCATCATTTCATCATGGTTATACATACCATTTTCCGGTATGTTTTATAATCTCTGAAATTTTACTAATTTTCTCATCTGGTTTACACCATAGTGACACACAAACACGAAATTTTAAGTCCTCGTAAAATTTACTTGTTTTTAGCCATCATTTCATCATGGTTATACATACCATTTTCCGGTATGTTTTATAATCTCTGAAATTTTACTAATTTTCTCATCTGGTTTACACCATAGTGACACACAAACACGAAATTTTAAGTCCTCGTAAAATTTACTTGTTTTTAGCCATCATTTCATCATGGTTATACATACCATTTTCCGGTATGTTTTATAATCTCTGAAATTTTACTAATTTTCTCATCTGGTTTACACCATAGTGACACACAAACACGAAATTTTAAGTCCTCGTAAAATTTACTTGTTTTTAGCCATCATTTCATCATGGTTATACATACCATTTTCCGGTATGTTTTATAATCTCTGAAATTTTACTAATTTTCTCATCTGGTTTACACCATAGTGACACACAAACACGAAATTTTAAGTCCTCGTAAAATTTACTTGTTTTTAGCCATCATTTCATCATGGTTATACATACCATTTTCCGGTATGTTTTATAATCTCTGAAATTTTACTAATTTTCTCATCTGGTTTACACCATAGTGACACACAAACACGAAATTTTAAGTCCTCGTAAAATTTACTTGTTTTTAGCCATCATTTCATCATGGTTATACATACCATTTTCCGGTATGTTTTATAATCTCTGAAATTTTACTAATTTTCTCATCTGGTTTACACCATAGTGACACACAAACACGAAATTTTAAGTCCTCGTAAAATTTACTTGTTTTTAGCCATCATTTCATCATGGTTATACATACCATTTTCCGGTATGTTTTATAATCTCTGAAATTTTACTAATTTTCTCATCTGGTTTACACCATAGTGACACACAAACACGAAATTTTAAGTCCTCGTAAAATTTACTTGTTTTTAGCCATCATTTCATCATGGTTATACATACCATTTTCCGGTATGTTTTATAATCTCTGAAATTTTACTAATTTTCTCATCTGGTTTACACCATAGTGACACACAAACACGAAATTTTAAGTCCTCGTAAAATTTACTTGTTTTTAGCCATCATTTCATCATGGTTATACATACCATTTTCCGGTATGTTTTATAATCTCTGAAATTTTACTAATTTTCTCATCTGGTTTACACCATAGTGACACACAAACACGAAATTTTAAGTCCTCGTAAAATTTACTTGTTTTTAGCCATCATTTCATCATGGTTATACATACCATTTTCCGGTATGTTTTATAATCTCTGAAATTTTACTAATTTTCTCATCTGGTTTACACCATAGTGACACACAAACACGAAATTTTAAGTCCTCGTAAAATTTACTTGTTTTTCCATCATTTCATCATGGTTATACATACCATTTTCCGGTATGTTTTATAATCTCTGAAATTTTACTAATTTTCTCATCTGGTTTACACCATAGTGACACACAAACACGAAATTTTAAGTCCTCGTAAAATTTACTTGTTTTTAGCCATCATTTCATCATGGTTATACATACCATTTTCCGGTATGTTTTATAATCTCTGAAATTTTACTAATTTTCTCATCTGGTTTACACCATAGTGACACACAAACACGAAATTTTAAGTCCTCGTAAAATTTACTTGTTTTTAGCCATCATTTCATCATGGTTATACATACCATTTTCCGGTATGTTTTATAATCTCTGAAATTTTACTAATTTTCTCATCTGGTTTACACCATAGTGACACACAAACACGAAATTTTAAGTCCTCGTAAAATTTACTTGTTTTTAGCCATCATTTCATCATGGTTATACATACCATTTTCCGGTATGTTTTATAATCTCTGAAATTTTACTAATTTTCTCATCTGGTTTACACCATAGTGACACACAAACACGAAATTTTAAGTCCTCGTAAAATTTACTTGTTTTTAGCCATCATTTCATCATGGTTATACATACCATTTTCCGGTATGTTTTATAATCTCTGAAATTTTACTAATTTTCTCATCTGGTTTACACCATAGTGACACACAAACACGAAATTTTAAGTCCTCGTAAAATTTACTTGTTTTTAGCCATCATTTCATCATGGTTATACATACCATTTTCCGGTATGTTTTATAATCTCTGAAATTTTACTAATTTTCTCATCTGGTTTACACCATAGTGACACACAAACACGAAATTTTAAGTCCTCGTAAAATTTACTTGTTTTTAGCCATCATTTCATCATGGTTATACATACCATTTTCCGGTATGTTTTATAATCTCTGAAATTTTACTAATTTTCTCATCTGGTTTACACCATAGTGACACACAAACACGAAATTTTAAGTCCTCGTAAAATTTACTTGTTTTTAGCCATCATTTCATCATGGTTATACATACCATTTTCCGGTATGTTTTATAATCTCTGAAATTTTACTAATTTTCTCATCTGGTTTACACCATAGTGACACACAAACACGAAATTTTAAGTCCTCGTAAAATTTACTTGTTTTTAGCCATCATTTCATCATGGTTATACATACCATTTTCCGGTATGTTTTATAATCTCTGAAATTTTACTAATTTTCTCATCTGGTTTACACCATAGTGACACACAAACACGAAATTTTAAGTCCTCGTAAAATTTACTTGTTTTTAGCCATCATTTCATCATGGTTATACATACCATTTTCCGGTATGTTTTATAATCTCTGAAATTTTACTAATTTTCTCATCTGGTTTACACCATAGTGACACACAAACACGAAATTTTAAGTCCTCGTAAAATTTACTTGTTTTTAGCCATCATTTCATCATGGTTATACATACCATTTTCCGGTATGTTTTATAATCTCTGAAATTTTACTAATTTTCTCATCTGGTTTACACCATAGTGACACACAAACACGAAATTTTAAGTCCTCGTAAAATTTACTTGTTTTTAGCCATCATTTCATCATGGTTATACATACCATTTTCCGGTATGTTTTATAATCTCTGAAATTTTACTAATTTTCTCATCTGGTTTACACCATAGTGACACACAAACACGAAATTTTAAGTCCTCGTAAAATTTACTTGTTTTTAGCCATCATTTCATCATGGTTATACATACCATTTTCCGGTATGTTTTATAATCTCTGAAATTTTACTAATTTTCTCATCTGGTTTACACCATAGTGACACACAAACACGAAATTTTAAGTCCTCGTAAAATTTACTTGTTTTTAGCCATCATTTCATCATGGTTATACATACCATTTTCCGGTATGTTTTATAATCTCTGAAATTTTACTAATTTTCTCATCTGGTTTACACCATAGTGACACACAAACACGAAATTTTAAGTCCTCGTAAAATTTACTTGTTTTTAGCCATCATTTCATCATGGTTATACATACCATTTTCCGGTATGTTTTATAATCTCTGAAATTTTACTAATTTTCTCATCTGGTTTACACCATAGTGACACACAAACACGAAATTTTAAGTCCTCGTAAAATTTACTTGTTTTTAGCCATCATTTCATCATGGTTATACATACCATTTTCCGGTATGTTTTATAATCTCTGAAATTTTACTAATTTTCTCATCTGGTTTACACCATAGTGACACACAAACACGAAATTTTAAGTCCTCGTAAAATTTACTTGTTTTTAGCCATCATTTCATCATGGTTATACATACCATTTTCCGGTATGTTTTATAATCTCTGAAATTTTACTAATTTTCTCATCTGGTTTACACCATAGTGACACACAAACACGAAATTTTAAGTCCTCGTAAAATTTACTTGTTTTTAGCCATCATTTCATCATGGTTATACATACCATTTTCCGGTATGTTTTATAATCTCTGAAATTTTACTAATTTTCTCATCTGGTTTACACCATAGTGACACACAAACACGAAATTTTAAGTCCTCGTAAAATTTACTTGTTTTTAGCCATCATTTCATCATGGTTATACATACCATTTTCCGGTATGTTTTATAATCTCTGAAATTTTACTAATTTTCTCATCTGGTTTACACCATAGTGACACACAAACACGAAATTTTAAGTCCTCGTAAAATTTACTTGTTTTTAGCCATCATTTCATCATGGTTATACATACCATTTTCCGGTATGTTTTATAATCTCTGAAATTTTACTAATTTTCTCATCTGGTTTACACCATAGTGACACACAAACACGAAATTTTAAGTCCTCGTAAAATTTACTTGTTTTTAGCCATCATTTCATCATGGTTATACATACCATTTTCCGGTATGTTTTATAATCTCTGAAATTTTACTAATTTTCTCATCTGGTTTACACCATAGTGACACACAAACACGAAATTTTAAGTCCTCGTAAAATTTACTTGTTTTTAGCCATCATTTCATCATGGTTATACATACCATTTTCCGGTATGTTTTATAATCTCTGAAATTTTACTAATTTTCTCATCTGGTTTACACCATAGTGACACACAAACACGAAATTTTAAGTCCTCGTAAAATTTACTTGTTTTTAGCCATCATTTCATCATGGTTATACATACCATTTTCCGGTATGTTTTATAATCTCTGAAATTTTACTAATTTTCTCATCTGGTTTACACCATAGTGACACACAAACACGAAATTTTAAGTCCTCGTAAAATTTACTTGTTTTTAGCCATCATTTCATCATGGTTATACATACCATTTTCCGGTATGTTTTATAATCTCTGAAATTTTACTAATTTTCTCATCTGGTTTACACCATAGTGACACACAAACACGAAATTTTAAGTCCTCGTAAAATTTACTTGTTTTTAGCCATCATTTCATCATGGTTATACATACCATTTTCCGGTATGTTTTATAATCTCTGAAATTTTACTAATTTTCTCATCTGGTTTACACCATAGTGACACACAAACACGAAATTTTAAGTCCTCGTAAAATTTACTTGTTTTTAGCCATCATTTCATCATGGTTATACATACCATTTTCCGGTATGTTTTATAATCTCTGAAATTTTACTAATTTTCTCATCTGGTTTACACCATAGTGACACACAAACACGAAATTTTAAGTCCTCGTAAAATTTACTTGTTTTTAGCCATCATTTCATCATGGTTATACATACCATTTTCCGGTATGTTTTATAATCTCTGAAATTTTACTAATTTTCTCATCTGGTTTACACCATAGTGACACACAAACACGAAATTTTAAGTCCTCGTAAAATTTACTTGTTTTTAGCCATCATTTCATCATGGTTATACATACCATTTTCCGGTATGTTTTATAATCTCTGAAATTTTACTAATTTTCTCATCTGGTTTACACCATAGTGACACACAAACACGAAATTTTAAGTCCTCGTAAAATTTACTTGTTTTTAGCCATCATTTCATCATGGTTATACATACCATTTTCCGGTATGTTTTATAATCTCTGAAATTTTACTAATTTTCTCATCTGGTTTACACCATAGTGACACACAAACACGAAATTTTAAGTCCTCGTAAAATTTACTTGTTTTTAGCCATCATTTCATCATGGTTATACATACCATTTTCCGGTATGTTTTATAATCTCTGAAATTTTACTAATTTTCTCATCTGGTTTACACCATAGTGACACACAAACACGAAATTTTAAGTCCTCGTAAAATTTACTTGTTTTTAGCCATCATTTCATCATGGTTATACATACCATTTTCCGGTATGTTTTATAATCTCTGAAATTTTACTAATTTTCTCATCTGGTTTACACCATAGTGACACACAAACACGAAATTTTAAGTCCTCGTAAAATTTACTTGTTTTTAGCCATCATTTCATCATGGTTATACATACCATTTTCCGGTATGTTTTATAATCTCTGAAATTTTACTAATTTTCTCATCTGGTTTACACCATAGTGACACACAAACACGAAATTTTAAGTCCTCGTAAAATTTACTTGTTTTTAGCCATCATTTCATCATGGTTATACATACCATTTTCCGGTATGTTTTATAATCTCTGAAATTTTACTAATTTTCTCATCTGGTTTACACCATAGTGACACACAAACACGAAATTTTAAGTCCTCGTAAAATTTACTTGTTTTTAGCCATCATTTCATCATGGTTATACATACCATTTTCCGGTATGTTTTATAATCTCTGAAATTTTACTAATTTTCTCATCTGGTTTACACCATAGTGACACACAAACACGAAATTTTAAGTCCTCGTAAAATTTACTTGTTTTTAGCCATCATTTCATCATGGTTATACATACCATTTTCCGGTATGTTTTATAATCTCTGAAATTTTACTAATTTTCTCATCTGGTTTACACCATAGTGACACACAAACACGAAATTTTAAGTCCTCGTAAAATTTACTTGTTTTTAGCCATCATTTCATCATGGTTATACATACCATTTTCCGGTATGTTTTATAATCTCTGAAATTTTACTAATTTTCTCATCTGGTTTACACCATAGTGACACACAAACACGAAATTTTAAGTCCTCGTAAAATTTACTTGTTTTTAGCCATCATTTCATCATGGTTATACATACCATTTTCCGGTATGTTTTATAATCTCTGAAATTTTACTAATTTTCTCATCTGGTTTACACCATAGTGACACACAAACACGAAATTTTAAGTCCTCGTAAAATTTACTTGTTTTTATCCATCATTTCATCATGGTTATACATACCATTTTCCGGTATGTTTTATAATCTCTGAAATTTTACTAATTTTCTCATCTGGTTTACACCATAGTGACACACAAACACGAAATTTTAAGTCCTCGTAAAATTTACTTGTTTTTAGCCATCATTTCATCATGGTTATACATACCATTTTCCGGTATGTTTTATAATCTCTGAAATTTTACTAATTTTCTCATCTGGTTTACACCATAGTGACACACAAACACGAAATTTTAAGTCCTCGTAAAATTTACTTGTTTTTAGCCATCATTTCATCATGGTTATACATACCATTTTCCGGTATGTTTTATAATCTCTGAAATTTTACTAATTTTCTCATCTGGTTTACACCATAGTGACACACAAACACGAAATTTTAAGTCCTCGTAAAATTTACTTGTTTTTAGCCATCATTTCATCATGGTTATACATACCATTTTCCGGTATGTTTTATAATCTCTGAAATTTTACTAATTTTCTCATCTGGTTTACACCATAGTGACACACAAACACGAAATTTTAAGTCCTCGTAAAATTTACTTGTTTTTAGCCATCATTTCATCATGGTTATACATACCATTTTCCGGTATGTTTTATAATCTCTGAAATTTTACTAATTTTCTCATCTGGTTTACACCATAGTGACACACAAACACGAAATTTTAAGTCCTCGTAAAATTTACTTGTTTTTAGCCATCATTTCATCATGGTTATACATACCATTTTCCGGTATGTTTTATAATCTCTGAAATTTTACTAATTTTCTCATCTGGTTTACACCATAGTGACACACAAACACGAAATTTTAAGTCCTCGTAAAATTTACTTGTTTTTAGCCATCATTTCATCATGGTTATACATACCATTTTCCGGTATGTTTTATAATCTCTGAAATTTTACTAATTTTCTCATCTGGTTTACACCATAGTGACACACAAACACGAAATTTTAAGTCCTCGTAAAATTTACTTGTTTTTAGCCATCATTTCATCATGGTTATACATACCATTTTCCGGTATGTTTTATAATCTCTGAAATTTTACTAATTTTCTCATCTGGTTTACACCATAGTGACACACAAACACGAAATTTTAAGTCCTCGTAAAATTTACTTGTTTTTAGCCATCATTTCATCATGGTTATACATACCATTTTCCGGTATGTTTTATAATCTCTGAAATTTTACTAATTTTCTCATCTGGTTTACACCATAGTGACACACAAACACGAAATTTTAAGTCCTCGTAAAATTTACTTGTTTTTAGCCATCATTTCATCATGGTTATACATACCATTTTCCGGTATGTTTTATAATCTCTGAAATTTTACTAATTTTCTCATCTGGTTTACACCATAGTGACACACAAACACGAAATTTTAAGTCCTCGTAAAATTTACTTGTTTTTAGCCATCATTTCATCATGGTTATACATACCATTTTCCGGTATGTTTTATAATCTCTGAAATTTTACTAATTTTCTCATCTGGTTTACACCATAGTGACACACAAACACGAAATTTTAAGTCCTCGTAAAATTTACTTGTTTTTAGCCATCATTTCATCATGGTTATACATACCATTTTCCGGTATGTTTTATAATCTCTGAAATTTTACTAATTTTCTCATCTGGTTTACACCATAGTGACACACAAACACGAAATTTTAAGTCCTCGTAAAATTTACTTGTTTTTAGCCATCATTTCATCATGGTTATACATACCATTTTCCGGTATGTTTTATAATCTCTGAAATTTTACTAATTTTCTCATCTGGTTTACACCATAGTGACACACAAACACGAAATTTTAAGTCCTCGTAAAATTTACTTGTTTTTAGCCATCATTTCATCATGGTTATACATACCATTTTCCGGTATGTTTTATAATCTCTGAAATTTTACTAATTTTCTCATCTGGTTTACACCATAGTGACACACAAACACGAAATTTTAAGTCCTCGTAAAATTTACTTGTTTTTAGCCATCATTTCATCATGGTTATACATACCATTTTCCGGTATGTTTTATAATCTCTGAAATTTTACTAATTTTCTCATCTGGTTTACACCATAGTGACACACAAACACGAAATTTTAAGTCCTCGTAAAATTTACTTGTTTTTAGCCATCATTTCATCATGGTTATACATACCATTTTCCGGTATGTTTTATAATCTCTGAAATTTTACTAATTTTCTCATCTGGTTTACACCATAGTGACACACAAACACGAAATTTTAAGTCCTCGTAAAATTTACTTGTTTTTAGCCATCATTTCATCATGGTTATACATACCATTTTCCGGTATGTTTTATAATATCTGAAATTTTACTAATTTTCTCATCTGGTTTACACCATAGTGACACACAAACACGAAATTTTAAGTCCTCGTAAAATTTACTTGTTTTTAGCCATCATTTCATCATGGTTATACATACCATTTTCCGGTATGTTTTATAATCTCTGAAATTTTACTAATTTTCTCATCTGGTTTACACCATAGTGACACACAAACACGAAATTTTAAGTCCTCGTAAAATTTACTTGTTTTTAGCCATCATTTCATCATGGTTATACATACCATTTTCCGGTATGTTTTATAATCTCTGAAATTTTACTAATTTTCTCATCTGGTTTACACCATAGTGACACACAAACACGAAATTTTAAGTCCTCGTAAAATTTACTTGTTTTTAGCCATCATTTCATCATGGTTATACATACCATTTTCCGGTATGTTTTATAATCTCTGAAATTTTACTAATTTTCTCATCTGGTTTACACCATAGTGACACACAAACACGAAATTTTAAGTCCTCGTAAAATTTACTTGTTTTTAGCCATCATTTCATCATGGTTATACATACCATTTTCCGGTATGTTTTATAATCTGAAATTTTACTAATTTTCTCATCTGGTTTACACCATAGTGACACACAAACACGAAATTTTAAGTCCTCGTAAAATTTACTTGTTTTTAGCCATCATTTCATCATGGTTATACATACCATTTTCCGGTATGTTTTATAATCTCTGAAATTTTACTAATTTTCTCATCTGGTTTACACCATAGTGACACACAAACACGAAATTTTAAGTCCTCGTAAAATTTACTTGTTTTTAGCCATCATTTCATCATGGTTATACATACCATTTTCCGGTATGTTTTATAATCTCTGAAATTTTACTAATTTTCTCATCTGGTTTACACCATAGTGACACACAAACACGAAATTTTAAGTCCTCGTAAAATTTACTTGTTTTTAGCCATCATTTCATCATGGTTATACATACCATTTTCCGGTATGTTTTATAATCTCTGAAATTTTACTAATTTTCTCATCTGGTTTACACCATAGTGACACACAAACACGAAATTTTAAGTCCTCGTAAAATTTACTTGTTTTTAGCCATCATTTCATCATGGTTATACATACCATTTTCCGGTATGTTTTATAATCTCTGAAATTTTACTAATTTTCTCATCTGGTTTACACCATAGTGACACACAAACACGAAATTTTAAGTCCTCGTAAAATTTACTTGTTTTTAGCCATCATTTCATCATGGTTATACATACCATTTTCCGGTATGTTTTATAATCTCTGAAATTTTACTAATTTTCTCATCTGGTTTACACCATAGTGACACACAAACACGAAATTTTAAGTCCTCGTAAAATTTACTTGTTTTTAGCCATCATTTCATCATGGTTATACATACCATTTTCCGGTATGTTTTATAATCTCTGAAATTTTACTAATTTTCTCATCTGGTTTACACCATAGTGACACACAAACACGAAATTTTAAGTCCTCGTAAAATTTACTTGTTTTTAGCCATCATTTCATCATGGTTATACATACCATTTTCCGGTATGTTTTATAATCTCTGAAATTTTACTAATTTTCTCATCTGGTTTACACCATAGTGACACACAAACACGAAATTTTAAGTCCTCGTAAAATTTACTTGTTTTTAGCCATCATTTCATCATGGTTATACATACCATTTTCCGGTATGTTTTATAATCTCTGAAATTTTACTAATTTTCTCATCTGGTTTACACCATAGTGACACACAAACACGAAATTTTAAGTCCTCGTAAAATTTACTTGTTTTTAGCCATCATTTCATCATGGTTATACATACCATTTTCCGGTATGTTTTATAATCTCTGAAATTTTACTAATTTTCTCATCTGGTTTACACCATAGTGACACACAAACACGAAATTTTAAGTCCTCGTAAAATTTACTTGTTTTTAGCCATCATTTCATCATGGTTATACATACCATTTTCCGGTATGTTTTATAATCTCTGAAATTTTACTAATTTTCTCATCTGGTTTACACCATAGTGACACACAAACACGAAATTTTAAGTCCTCGTAAAATTTACTTGTTTTTAGCCATCATTTCATCATGGTTATACATACCATTTTCCGGTATGTTTTATAATCTCTGAAATTTTACTAATTTTCTCATCTGGTTTACACCATAGTGACACACAAACACGAAATTTTAAGTCCTCGTAAAATTTACTTGTTTTTAGCCATCATTTCATCATGGTTATACATACCATTTTCCGGTATGTTTTATAATCTCTGAAATTTTACTAATTTTCTCATCTGGTTTACACCATAGTGACACACAAACACGAAATTTTAAGTCCTCGTAAAATTTACTTGTTTTTAGCCATCATTTCATCATGGTTATACATACCATTTTCCGGTATGTTTTATAATCTCTGAAATTTTACTAATTTTCTCATCTGGTTTACACCATAGTGACACACAAACACGAAATTTTAAGTCCTCGTAAAATTTACTTGTTTTTAGCCATCATTTCATCATGGTTATACATACCATTTTCCGGTATGTTTTATAATCTCTGAAATTTTACTAATTTTCTCATCTGGTTTACACCATAGTGACACACAAACACGAAATTTTAAGTCCTCGTAAAATTTACTTGTTTTTAGCCATCATTTCATCATGGTTATACATACCATTTTCCGGTATGTTTTATAATCTCTGAAATTTTACTAATTTTCTCATCTGGTTTACACCATAGTGACACACAAACACGAAATTTTAAGTCCTCGTAAAATTTACTTGTTTTTAGCCATCATTTCATCATGGTTATACATACCATTTTCCGGTATGTTTTATAATCTCTGAAATTTTACTAATTTTCTCATCTGGTTTACACCATAGTGACACACAAACACGAAATTTTAAGTCCTCGTAAAATTTACTTGTTTTTAGCCATCATTTCATCATGGTTATACATACCATTTTCCGGTATGTTTTATAATCTCTGAAATTTTACTAATTTTCTCATCTGGTTTACACCATAGTGACACACAAACACGAAATTTTAAGTCCTCGTAAAATTTACTTGTTTTTAGCCATCATTTCATCATGGTTATACATACCATTTTCCGGTATGTTTTATAATCTCTGAAATTTTACTAATTTTCTCATCTGGTTTACACCATAGTGACACACAAACACGAAATTTTAAGTCCTCGTAAAATTTACTTGTTTTTCCATCATTTCATCATGGTTATACATACCATTTTCCGGTATGTTTTATAATCTCTGAAATTTTACTAATTTTCTCATCTGGTTTACACCATAGTGACACACAAACACGAAATTTTAAGTCCTCGTAAAATTTACTTGTTTTTAGCCATCATTTCATCATGGTTATACATACCATTTTCCGGTATGTTTTATAATCTCTGAAATTTTACTAATTTTCTCATCTGGTTTACACCATAGTGACACACAAACACGAAATTTTAAGTCCTCGTAAAATTTACTTGTTTTTAGCCATCATTTCATCATGGTTATACATACCATTTTCCGGTATGTTTTATAATCTCTGAAATTTTACTAATTTTCTCATCTGGTTTACACCATAGTGACACACAAACACGAAATTTTAAGTCCTCGTAAAATTTACTTGTTTTTATCCATCATTTCATCATGGTTATACATACCATTTTCCGGTATGTTTTATAATCTCTGAAATTTTACTAATTTTCTCATCTGGTTTACACCATAGTGACACACAAACACGAAATTTTAAGTCCTCGTAAAATTTACTTGTTTTTAGCCATCATTTCATCATGGTTATACATACCATTTTCCGGTATGTTTTATAATCTCTGAAATTTTACTAATTTTCTCATCTGGTTTACACCATAGTGACACACAAACACGAAATTTTAAGTCCTCGTAAAATTTACTTGTTTTTAGCCATCATTTCATCATGGTTATACATACCATTTTCCGGTATGTTTTATAATCTCTGAAATTTTACTAATTTTCTCATCTGGTTTACACCATAGTGACACACAAACACGAAATTTTAAGTCCTCGTAAAATTTACTTGTTTTTATCCATCATTTCATCATGGTTATACATACCATTTTCCGGTATGTTTTATAATCTCTGAAATTTTACTAATTTTCTCATCTGGTTTACACCATAGTGACACACAAACACGAAATTTTAAGTCCTCGTAAAATTTACTTGTTTTTAGCCATCATTTCATCATGGTTATACATACCATTTTCCGGTATGTTTTATAATCTCTGAAATTTTACTAATTTTCTCATCTGGTTTACACCATAGTGACACACAAACACGAAATTTTAAGTCCTCGTAAAATTTACTTGTTTTTAGCCATCATTTCATCATGGTTATACATACCATTTTCCGGTATGTTTTATAATCTCTGAAATTTTACTAATTTTCTCATCTGGTTTACACCATAGTGACACACAAACACGAAATTTTAAGTCCTCGTAAAATTTACTTGTTTTTAGCCATCATTTCATCATGGTTATACATACCATTTTCCGGTATGTTTTATAATCTCTGAAATTTTACTAATTTTCTCATCTGGTTTACACCATAGTGACACACAAACACGAAATTTTAAGTCCTCGTAAAATTTTACTTGTTTTTATCCATCATTTCATCATGGTTATACATACCATTTTCCGGTATGTTTTATAATCTCTGAAATTTTACTAATTTTCTCATCTGGTTTACACCATAGTGACACACAAACACGAAATTTTAAGTCCTCGTAAAATTTACTTGTTTTTAGCCATCATTTCATCATGGTTATACATACCATTTTCCGGTATGTTTTATAATCTCTGAAATTTTACTAATTTTCTCATCTGGTTTACACCATAGTGACACACAAACACGAAATTTTAAGTCCTCGTAAAATTTACTTGTTTTTAGCCATCATTTCATCATGGTTATACATACCATTTTCCGGTATGTTTTATAATCTCTGAAATTTTACTAATTTTCTCATCTGGTTTACACCATAGTGACACACAAACACGAAATTTTAAGTCCTCGTAAAATTTACTTGTTTTTATCCATCATTTCATCATGGTTATACATACCATTTTCCGGTATGTTTTATAATCTCTGAAATTTTACTAATTTTCTCATCTGGTTTACACCATAGTGACACACAAACACGAAATTTTAAGTCCTCGTAAAATTTACTTGTTTTTATCCATCATTTCATCATGGTTATACATACCATTTTCCGGTATGTTTTATAATCTCTGAAATTTTACTAATTTTCTCATCTGGTTTACACCATAGTGACACACAAACACGAAATTTTAAGTCCTCGTAAAATTTACTTGTTTTTAGCCATCATTTCATCATGGTTATACATACCATTTTCCGGTATGTTTTATAATCTCTGAAATTTTACTAATTTTCTCATCTGGTTTACACCATAGTGACACACAAACACGAAATTTTAAGTCCTCGTAAAATTTACTTGTTTTTAGCCATCATTTCATCATGGTTATACATACCATTTTCCGGTATGTTTTATAATCTCTGAAATTTTACTAATTTTCTCATCTGGTTTACACCATAGTGACACACAAACACGAAATTTTAAGTCCTCGTAAAATTTACTTGTTTTTAGCCATCATTTCATCATGGTTATACATACCATTTTCCGGTATGTTTTATAATCTCTGAAATTTTACTAATTTTCTCATCTGGTTTACACCATAGTGACACACAAACACGAAATTTTAAGTCCTCGTAAAATTTACTTGTTTTTAGCCATCATTTCATCATGGTTATACATACCATTTTCCGGTATGTTTTATAATCTCTGAAATTTTACTAATTTTCTCATCTGGTTTACACCATAGTGACACACAAACACGAAATTTTAAGTCCTCGTAAAATTTACTTGTTTTTAGCCATCATTTCATCATGGTTATACATACCATTTTCCGGTATGTTTTATAATCTCTGAAATTTTACTAATTTTCTCATCTGGTTTACACCATAGTGACACACAAACACGAAATTTTAAGTCCTCGTAAAAATTTACTTGTTTTTTATCCATCATTTCATCATGGTTATACATACCATTTTCCGGTATGTTTTATAATCTCTGAAATTTTACTAATTTTCTTATCTGGTTTACACCATAGTGACACACAAACACAAAATTTTAAGTCCTCGTAAAAATTTACTTGTTTTTAGCCATCATTATATCATGGTTATACATACCATTTTCCGGTATGTTTTATAATATCTGAAATTTTACTAATTTTCTCATCTGGTTTACACCATAGTGACACACAAACACGAAATTTTAAGTCCTCGTAAAAATTTACTTGTTTTTAGCCATCATTTCATCATGGTTATACATACCATTTTCCGGTATGTTTTATAATCTCTGAAATTTTACTAATTTTCTCATCTGGTTTACACCATAGTGACACACAAACACGAAATTTTAAGTCCTCGTAAAATTTACTTGTTTTTAGCCATCATTTCATCATGGTTATACATACCATTTTCCGGTATGTTTTATAATCTCTGAAATTTTACTAATTTTCTCATCTGGTTTACACCATAGTGACACACAAACACGAAATTTTAAGTCCTCGTAAAATTTACTTGTTTTTCCATCATTTCATCATGGTTATACATACCATTTTCCGGTATGTTTTATAATCTCTGAAATTTTACTAATTTTCTCATCTGGTTTACACCATAGTGACACACAAACACGAAATTTTAAGTCCTCGTAAAATTTACTTGTTTTTAGCCATCATTTCATCATGGTTATACATACCATTTTCCGGTATGTTTTATAATATCTGAAATTTTACTAATTTTCTCATCTGGTTTACACCATAGTGACACACAAACACGAAATTTTAAGTCCTCGTAAAATTTACTTGTTTTTAGCCATCATTTCATCATGGTTATACATACCATTTTCCGGTATGTTTTATAATATCTGAAATTTTACTAATTTTCTCATCTGGTTTACACCATAGTGACACACAAACACGAAATTTTAAGTCCTCGTAAAATTTACTTGTTTTTAGCCATCATTTCATCATGGTTATACATACCATTTTCCGGTATGTTTTATAATATCTGAAATTTTACTAATTTTCTCATCTGGTTTACACCATAGTGACACACAAACACGAAATTTTAAGTCCTCGTAAAATTTACTTGTTTTTAGCCATCATTTCATCATGGTTATACATACCATTTTCCGGTATGTTTTATAATCTCTGAAATTTTACTAATTTTCTCATCTGGTTTACACCATAGTGACACACAAACACGAAATTTTAAGTCCTCGTAAAATTTACTTGTTTTTAGCCATCATTTCATCATGGTTATACATACCATTTTCCGGTATGTTTTATAATCTCTGAAATTTTACTAATTTTCTCATCTGGTTTACACCATAGTGACACACAAACACGAAATTTTAAGTCCTCGTAAAATTTACTTGTTTTTAGCCATCATTTCATCATGGTTATACATACCATTTTCCGGTATGTTTTATAATATCTGAAATTTTACTAATTTTCTCATCTGGTTTACACCATAGTGACACACAAACACGAAATTTTAAGTCCTCGTAAAATTTACTTGTTTTTAGCCATCATTTCATCATGGTTATACATACCATTTTCCGGTATGTTTTATAATCTCTGAAATTTTACTAATTTTCTCATCTGGTTTACACCATAGTGACACACAAACACGAAATTTTAAGTCCTCGTAAAATTTACTTGTTTTTAGCCATCATTTCATCATGGTTATACATACCATTTTCCGGTATGTTTTATAATCTCTGAAATTTTACTAATTTTCTCATCTGGTTTACACCATAGTGACACACAAACACGAAATTTTAAGTCCTCGTAAAATTTACTTGTTTTTAGCCATCATTTCATCATGGTTATACATACCATTTTCCGGTATGTTTTATAATATCTGAAATTTTACTAATTTTCTCATCTGGTTTACACCATAGTGACACACAAACACGAAATTTTAAGTCCTCGTAAAATTTACTTGTTTTTATCCATCATTTCATCATGGTTATACATACCATTTTCCGGTATGTTTTATAATCTCTGAAATTTTACTAATTTTCTCATCTGGTTTACACCATAGTGACACACAAACACGAAATTTTAAGTCCTCGTAAAATTTACTTGTTTTTAGCCATCATTTCATCATGGTTATACATACCATTTTCCGGTATGTTTTATAATCTCTGAAATTTTACTAATTTTCTCATCTGGTTTACACCATAGTGACACACAAACACGAAATTTTAAGTCCTCGTAAAATTTACTTGTTTTTATCCATCATTTCATCATGGTTATACATACCATTTTCCGGTATGTTTTATAATCTCTGAAATTTTACTAATTTTCTCATCTGGTTTACACCATAGTGACACACAAACACGAAATTTTAAGTCCTCGTAAAATTTACTTGTTTTTAGCCATCATTTCATCATGGTTATACATACCATTTTCCGGTATGTTTTATAATCTCTGAAATTTTACTAATTTTCTCATCTGGTTTACACCATAGTGACACACAAACACGAAATTTTAAGTCCTCGTAAAATTTACTTGTTTTTAGCCATCATTTCATCATGGTTATACATACCATTTTCCGGTATGTTTTATAATCTCTGAAATTTTACTAATTTTCTCATCTGGTTTACACCATAGTGACACACAAACACGAAATTTTAAGTCCTCGTAAAATTTACTTGTTTTTAGCCATCATTTCATCATGGTTATACATACCATTTTCCGGTATGTTTTATAATCTCTGAAATTTTACTAATTTTCTCATCTGGTTTACACCATAGTGACACACAAACACGAAATTTTAAGTCCTCGTAAAATTTACTTGTTTTTAGCCATCATTTCATCATGGTTATACATACCATTTTCCGGTATGTTTTATAATCTCTGAAATTTTACTAATTTTCTCATCTGGTTTACACCATAGTGACACACAAACACGAAATTTTAAGTCCTCGTAAAATTTACTTGTTTTTAGCCATCATTTCATCATGGTTATACATACCATTTTCCGGTATGTTTTATAATCTCTGAAATTTTACTAATTTTCTCATCTGGTTTACACCATAGTGACACACAAACACGAAATTTTAAGTCCTCGTAAAAATTTACTTGTTTTTAGCCATCATTTCATCATGGTTATACATACCATTTTCCGGTATGTTTTATAATATCTGAAATTTTACTAATTTTCTCATCTGGTTTACACCATAGTGACACACAAACACGAAATTTTAAGTCCTCGTAAAAATTTACTTGTTTTTAGCCATCATTTCATCATGGTTATACATACCATTTTCCGGTATGTTTTATAATCTCTGAAATTTTACTAATTTTCTCATCTGGTTTACACCATAGTGACACACAAACACGAAATTTTAAGTCCTCGTAAATATTTACTTGTTTTTTATCCATCATTTCATCATGGTTATACATACCATTTTCCTGTATATTTTATAATCTCTGAAATTTTACTAATTTTCTCATCTGGTTTACACCATAGTGACACACAAACACGAAATTTTAAGTCCTCGTAAAATTTACTTGTTTTTAGCCATCATTTCATCATGGTTATACATACCATTTTCCGGTATGTTTTATAATCTCTGAAATTTTACTAATTTTCTCATCTGGTTTACACCATAGTGACACACAAACACGAAATTTTAAGTCCTCGTAAAAATTTACTTGTTTTTAGCCATCATTTCATCATGGTTATACATACCATTTTCCGGTATGTTTTATAATCTCTGAAATTTTACTAATTTTCTCATCTGGTTTACACCATAGTGACACACAAACACGAAATTTTAAGTCCTCGTAAAATTTACTTGTTTTTAGCCATCATTTCATCATGGTTATACATACCATTTTCCGGTATGTTTTATAATCTCTGAAATTTTACTAATTTTCTCATCTGGTTTACACCATAGTGACACACAAACACGAAATTTTAAGTCCTCGTAAAATTTACTTGTTTTTAGCCATCATTTCATCATGGTTATACATACCATTTTCCGGTATGTTTTATAATCTCTGAAATTTTACTAATTTTCTCATCTGGTTTACACCATAGTGACACACAAACACGAAATTTTAAGTCCTCGTAAAATTTACTTGTTTTTAGCCATCATTTCATCATGGTTATACATACCATTTTCCGGTATGTTTTATAATCTCTGAAATTTTACTAATTTTCTCATCTGGTTTACACCATAGTGACACACAAACACGAAATTTTAAGTCCTCGTAAAATTTACTTGTTTTTAGCCATCATTTCATCATGGTTATACATACCATTTTCCGGTATGTTTTATAATCTCTGAAATTTTACTAATTTTCTCATCTGGTTTACACCATAGTGACACACAAACACGAAATTTTAAGTCCTCGTAAAATTTACTTGTTTTTAGCCATCATTTCATCATGGTTATACATACCATTTTCCGGTATGTTTTATATCTGAAATTTTACTAATTTTCTCATCTGGTTTACACCATAGTGACACACAAACACGAAATTTTAAGTCCTCGTAAAATTTACTTGTTTTTAGCCATCATTTCATCATGGTTATACATACCATTTTCCGGTATGTTTTATAATCTCTGAAATTTTACTAATTTTCTCATCTGGTTTACACCATAGTGACACACAAACACGAAATTTTAAGTCCTCGTAAAATTTACTTGTTTTTATCCATCATTTCATCATGGTTATACATACCATTTTCCGGTATGTTTTATAATCTCTGAAATTTTACTAATTTTCTCATCTGGTTTACACCATAGTGACACACAAACACGAAATTTTAAGTCCTCGTAAAATTTACTTGTTTTTAGCCATCATTTCATCATGGTTATACATACCATTTTCCGGTATGTTTTATAATCTCTGAAATTTTACTAATTTTCTCATCTGGTTTACACCATAGTGACACACAAACACGAAATTTTAAGTCCTCGTAAAATTTACTTGTTTTTAGCCATCATTTCATCATGGTTATACATACCATTTTCCGGTATGTTTTATAATCTCTGAAATTTTACTAATTTTCTCATCTGGTTTACACCATAGTGACACACAAACACGAAATTTTAAGTCCTCGTAAAATTTACTTGTTTTTAGCCATCATTTCATCATGGTTATACATACCATTTTCCGGTATGTTTTATAATCTCTGAAATTTTACTAATTTTCTCATCTGGTTTACACCATAGTGACACACAAACACGAAATTTTAAGTCCTCGTAAAATTTACTTGTTTTTATCCATCATTTCATCATGGTTATACATACCATTTTCCGGTATGTTTTATAATCTCTGAAATTTTACTAATTTTCTCATCTGGTTTACACCATAGTGACACACAAACACGAAATTTTAAGTCCTCGTAAAATTTACTTGTTTTTAGCCATCATTTCATCATGGTTATACATACCATTTTCCGGTATGTTTTATAATCTCTGAAATTTTACTAATTTTCTCATCTGGTTTACACCATAGTGACACACAAACACGAAATTTTAAGTCCTCGTAAAATTTACTTGTTTTTAGCCATCATTTCATCATGGTTATACATACCATTTTCCGGTATGTTTTATAATCTCTGAAATTTTACTAATTTTCTCATCTGGTTTACACCATAGTGACACACAAACACGAAATTTTAAGTCCTCGTAAAATTTACTTGTTTTTAGCCATCATTTCATCATGGTTATACATACCATTTTCCGGTATGTTTTATAATCTCTGAAATTTTACTAATTTTCTCATCTGGTTTACACCATAGTGACACACAAACACGAAATTTTAAGTCCTCGTAAAATTTACTTGTTTTTAGCCATCATTTCATCATGGTTATACATACCATTTTCCGGTATGTTTTATAATCTCTGAAATTTTACTAATTTTCTCATCTGGTTTACACCATAGTGACACACAAACACGAAATTTTAAGTCCTCGTAAAATTTACTTGTTTTTAGCCATCATTTCATCATGGTTATACATACCATTTTCCGGTATGTTTTATAATCTCTGAAATTTTACTAATTTTCTCATCTGGTTTACACCATAGTGACACACAAACACGAAATTTTAAGTCCTCGTAAAATTTACTTGTTTTTAGCCATCATTTCATCATGGTTATACATACCATTTTCCGGTATGTTTTATAATCTCTGAAATTTTACTAATTTTCTCATCTGGTTTACACCATAGTGACACACAAACACGAAATTTTAAGTCCTCGTAAAATTTACTTGTTTTTATCCATCATTTCATCATGGTTATACATACCATTTTCCGGTATGTTTTATAATCTCTGAAATTTTACTAATTTTCTCATCTGGTTTACACCATAGTGACACACAAACACGAAATTTTAAGTCCTCGTAAAATTTACTTGTTTTTATCCATCATTTCATCATGGTTATACATACCATTTTCCGGTATGTTTTATAATCTCTGAAATTTTACTAATTTTCTCATCTGGTTTACACCATAGTGACACACAAACACGAAATTTTAAGTCCTCGTAAAATTTACTTGTTTTTAGCCATCATTTCATCATGGTTATACATACCATTTTCCGGTATGTTTTATAATATCTGAAATTTTACTAATTTTCTCATCTGGTTTACACCATAGTGACACACAAACACGAAATTTTAAGTCCTCGTAAAATTTACTTGTTTTTAGCCATCATTTCATCATGGTTATACATACCATTTTCCGGTATGTTTTATAATATCTGAAATTTTACTAATTTTCTCATCTGGTTTACACCATAGACACACAAACACGAAATTTTAAGTCCTCGTAAAATTTACTTGTTTTTCCATCATTTCATCATGGTTATACATACCATTTTCCGGTATGTTTTATAATCTCTGAAATTTTACTAATTTTCTCATCTGGTTTACACCATAGTGACACACAAACACGAAATTTTAAGTCCTCGTAAAATTTACTTGTTTTTAGCCATCATTTCATCATGGTTATACATACCATTTTCGGTATGTTTTATAATATCTGAAATTTTACTAATTTTCTCATCTGGTTTACACCATAGTGACACACAAACACGAAATTTTAAGTCCTCGTAAAATTTACTTGTTTTTAGCCATCATTTCATCATGGTTATACATACCATTTTCCGGTATGTTTTATAATCTCTGAAATTTTACTAATTTTCTCATCTGGTTTACACCATAGTGACACACAAACACGAAATTTTAAGTCCTCGTAAAATTTACTTGTTTTTAGCCATCATTTCATCATGGTTATACATACCATTTTCCGGTATGTTTTATAATCTCTGAAATTTTACTAATTTTCTCATCTGGTTTACACCATAGTGACACACAAACACGAAATTTTAAGTCCTCGTAAAATTTACTTGTTTTTAGCCATCATTTCATCATGGTTATACATACCATTTTCCGGTATGTTTTATAATATCTGAAATTTTACTAATTTTCTCATCTGGTTTACACCATAGTGACACACAAACACGAAATTTTAAGTCCTCGTAAAATTTACTTGTTTTTATCCATCATTTCATCATGGTTATACATACCATTTTCCGGTATGTTTTATAATATCTGAAATTTTACTAATTTTCTCATCTGGTTTACACCATAGTGACACACAAACACGAAATTTTAAGTCCTCGTAAAATTTACTTGTTTTTAGCCATCATTTCATCATGGTTATACATACCATTTTCCGGTATGTTTTATAATCTCTGAAATTTTACTAATTTTCTCATCTGGTTTACACCATAGTGACACACAAACACGAAATTTTAAGTCCTCGTAAAATTTACTTGTTTTTATCCATCATTTCATCATGGTTATACATACCATTTTCCGGTATGTTTTATAATCTCTGAAATTTTACTAATTTTCTCATCTGGTTTACACCATAGTGACACACAAACACGAAATTTTAAGTCCTCGTAAAATTTACTTGTTTTTATCCATCATTTCATCATGGTTATACATACCATTTTCCGGTATGTTTTATAATCTCTGAAATTTTACTAATTTTCTCATCTGGTTTACACCATAGTGACACACAAACACGAAATTTTAAGTCCTCGTAAAATTTACTTGTTTTTAGCCATCATTTCATCATGGTTATACATACCATTTTCCGGTATGTTTTATAATCTCTGAAATTTTACTAATTTTCTCATCTGGTTTACACCATAGTGACACACAAACACGAAATTTTAAGTCCTCGTAAAATTTACTTGTTTTTAGCCATCATTTCATCATGGTTATACATACCATTTTCCGGTATGTTTTATAATCTCTGAAATTTTACTAATTTTCTCATCTGGTTTACACCATAGTGACACACAAACACGAAATTTTAAGTCCTCGTAAAATTTACTTGTTTTTAGCCATCATTTCATCATGGTTATACATACCATTTTCCGGTATGTTTTATAATATCTGAAATTTTACTAATTTTCTCATCTGGTTTACACCATAGTGACACACAAACACGAAATTTTAAGTCCTCGTAAAAATTTACTTGTTTTTTATCCATCATTTCATCATGGTTATACATACCATTTTCCGGTATGTTTTATAATCTCTGAAATTTTACTAATTTTCTTATCTGGTTTACACCATAGTGACACACAAACACGAAATTTTAAGTCCTCGTAAAAATTTACTTGTTTTTTAGCCATCATTTCATCATGGTTATACATACCATTTTCGGTATGTTTTATAATCTCTGAAATTTTACTAATTTTCTCATCTGGTTTACACCATAGTGACACACAAACACAAAATTTTAAGTCCTCGTAAAAATTTACTTGTTTTTAGCCATCATTTCATCATGGTTATACATACCATTTTCCGGTATGTTTTATAATCTCTGAAATTTTACTAATTTTCTCATCTGGTTTACACCATAGTGACACACAAACACGAAATTTTAAGTCCTCGTAAAATTTACTTGTTTTTAGCCATCATTTCATCATGGTTATACATACCATTTTCCGGTATGTTTTATAATCTCTGAAATTTTACTAATTTTCTCATCTGGTTTACACCATAGTGACACACAAACACGAAATTTTAAGTCCTCGTAAATATTTACTTGTTTTTTATCCATCATTTCATCATGGTTATACATACCATTTTCCGGTATGTTTTATAATCTCTGAAATTTTACTAATTTTCTCATCTGGTTTACACCATAGTGACACACAAACACGAAATTTTAAGTCCTCGTAAAAATTTACTTGTTTTTAGCCATCATTTCATCATGGTTATACATACCATTTTCCGGTATGTTTTATAATCTCTGAAATTTTACTAATTTTCTCATCTGGTTTACACCATAGTGACACACAAACACGAAATTTTAAGTCCTCGTAAAAATTTACTTGTTTTTAGCCATCATTTCATCATGGTTATACATACCATTTTCCGGTATGTTTTATAATATCTGAAATTTTACTAATTTTCTCATCTGGTTTACACCATAGTGACACACAAACACGAAATTTTAAGTCCTCGTAAGAATTTACTTGTTTTTAGCCATCATTTCATCATGGTTATACATACCATTTTCCGGTATGTTTTATAATCTCTGAAATTTTACTAATTTTCTCATCTGGTTTACACCATAGTGACACACAAACACGAAATTTTAAGTCCTCGTAAAATTTACTTGTTTTTAGCCATCATTTCATCATGGTTATACATACCATTTTCCGGTATGTTTTATAATATCTGAAATTTTACTAATTTTCTCATCTGGTTTACACCATAGTGACACACAAACACGAAATTTTAAGTCCTCGTAAAAATTTACTTGTTTTTAGCCATCATTTCATCATGGTTATACATACCATTTTCCGGTATGTTTTATAATATCTGAAATTTTACTAATTTTCTCATCTGGTTTACACCATAGTGACACACAAACACGAAATTTTAAGTCCTCGTAAAATTTACTTGTTTTTAGCCATCATTTCATCATGGTTATACATACCATTTTCCGGTATGTTTTATAATCTCTGAAATTTTACTAATTTTCTCATCTGGTTTACACCATAGTGACACACAAACACGAAATTTTAAGTCCTCGTAAATATTTACTTGTTTTTTATCCATCATTTCATCATGGTTATACATACCATTTTCCAGTATGTTTTATAATCTCTGAAATTTTACTAATTTTCTCATCTGGTTTACACCATAGTGACACACAAACACGAAATTTTAAGTCCTCGTAAAACTTTACTTGTTTTTTAGCCATCATTTCATCATGGTTATACATACCATTTTCCGGTATGTTTTATAATCTCTGAAATTTTACTAATTTTCTCATCTGGTTTACACCATAGTGACACACAAACACGAAATTTTAAGTCCTCGTAAAATTTACTTGTTTTTAGCCATCATTTCATCATGGTTATACATACCATTTTCCGGTATGTTTTATAATATCTGAAATTTTACTAATTTTCTCATCTGGTTTACACCATAGTGACACACAAACACGAAATTTTAAGTCCTCGTAAAATTTACTTGTTTTTAGCCATCATTTCATCATGGTTATACATACCATTTTCCGGTATGTTTTATAATATCTGAAATTTTACTAATTTTCTCATCTGGTTTACACCATAGTGACACACAAACACGAAATTTTAAGTCCTCGTAAAATTTACTTGTTTTTATCCATCATTTCATCATGGTTATACATACCATTTTCCGGTATGTTTTATAATCTCTGAAATTTTACTAATTTTCTCATCTGGTTTACACCATAGTGACACACAAACACGAAATTTTAAGTCCTCGTAAAATTTACTTGTTTTTAGCCATCATTTCATCATGGTTATACATACCATTTTCCGGTATGTTTTATAATATCTGAAATTTTACTAATTTTCTCATCTGGTTTACACCATAGTGACACACAAACACGAAATTTTAAGTCCTCGTAAAATTTACTTGTTTTTAGCCATCATTTCATCATGGTTATACATACCATTTTCCGGTATGTTTTATAATATCTGAAATTTTACTAATTTTCTCATCTGGTTTACACCATAGTGACACACAAACACGAAATTTTAAGTCCTCGTAAAATTTACTTGTTTTTAGACATCATTTCATCATGGTTATACATACCATTTTCCGGTATGTTTTATAATCTCTGAAATTTTACTAATTTTCTCATCTGGTTTACACCATAGTGACACACAAACACGAAATTTTAAGTCCTCGTAAAATTTACTTGTTTTTATCCATCATTTCATCATGGTTATACATACCATTTTCCGGTATGTTTTATAATCTCTGAAATTTTACTAATTTTCTCATCTGGTTTACACCATAGTGACACACAAACACGAAATTTTAAGTCCTCGTAAAATTTACTTGTTTTTATCCATCATTTCATCATGGTTATACATACCATTTTCCGGTATGTTTTATAATCTCTGAAATTTTACTAATTTTCTCATCTGGTTTACACCATAGTGACACACAAACACGAAATTTTAAGTCCTCGTAAAATTTACTTGTTTTTAGCCATCATTTCATCATGGTTATACATACCATTTTCCGGTATGTTTTATAATCTCTGAAATTTTACTAATTTTCTCATCTGGTTTACACCATAGTGACACACAAACACGAAATTTTAAGTCCTCGTAAAATTTACTTGTTTTTAGCCATCATTTCATCATGGTTATACATACCATTTTCCGGTATGTTTTATAATATCTGAAATTTTACTAATTTTCTCATCTGGTTTACACCATAGTGACACACAAACACGAAATTTTAAGTCCTCGTAAAATTTACTTGTTTTTATCCATCATTTCATCATGGTTATACATACCATTTTCCGGTATGTTTTATAATCTCTGAAATTTTACTAATTTTCTCATCTGGTTTACACCATAGTGACACACAAACACGAAATTTTAAGTCCTCGTAAAATTTACTTGTTTTTAGCCATCATTTCATCATGGTTATACATACCATTTTCCGGTATGTTTTATAATATCTGAAATTTTACTAATTTTCTCATCTGGTTTACACCATAGTGACACACAAACACGAAATTTTAAGTCCTCGTAAAATTTACTTGTTTTTAGACATCATTTCATCATGGTTATACATACCATTTTCCGGTATGTTTTATAATCTCTGAAATTTTACTAATTTTCTCATCTGGTTTACACCATAGTGACACACAAACACGAAATTTTAAGTCCTCGTAAAATTTACTTGTTTTTATCCATCATTTCATCATGGTTATACATACCATTTTCCGGTATGTTTTATAATATCTGAAATTTTACTAATTTTCTCATCTGGTTTACACCATAGTGACACACAAACACGAAATTTTAAGTCCTCGTAAAATTTACTTGTTTTTATCCATCATTTCATCATGGTTATACATACCATTTTCCGGTATGTTTTATAATCTCTGAAATTTTACTAATTTTCTCATCTGGTTTACACCATAGTGACACACAAACACGAAATTTTAAGTCCTCGTAAAATTTACTTGTTTTTAGCCATCATTTCATCATGGTTATACATACCATTTTCCGGTATGTTTTATAATCTCTGAAATTTTACTAATTTTCTCATCTGGTTTACACCATAGTGACACACAAACACGAAATTTTAAGTCCTCGTAAAATTTACTTGTTTTTAGCCATCATTTCATCATGGTTATACATACCATTTTCCGGTATGTTTTATAATATCTGAAATTTTACTAATTTTCTCATCTGGTTTACACCATAGTGACACACAAACACGAAATTTTAAGTCCTCGTAAAATTTACTTGTTTTTAGCCATCATTTCATCATGGTTATACATACCATTTTCCGGTATGTTTTATAATCTCTGAAATTTTACTAATTTTCTCATCTGGTTTACACCATAGTGACACACAAACACGAAATTTTAAGTCCTCGTAAAATTTACTTGTTTTTAGCCATCATTTCATCATGGTTATACATACCATTTTCCGGTATGTTTTATAATATCTGAAATTTTACTAATTTTCTCATCTGGTTTACACCATAGTGACACACAAACACGAAATTTTAAGTCCTCGTAAAATTTACTTGTTTTTAGCCATCATTTCATCATGGTTATACATACCATTTTCCGGTATGTTTTATAATATCTGAAATTTTACTAATTTTCTCATCTGGTTTACACCATAGTGACACACAAACACGAAATTTTAAGTCCTCGTAAAATTTACTTGTTTTTAGCCATCATTTCATCATGGTTATACATACCATTTTCCGGTATGTTTTATAATATCTGAAATTTTACTAATTTTCTCATCTGGTTTACACCATAGTGACACACAAACACGAAATTTTAAGTCCTCGTAAAATTTACTTGTTTTTAGCCATCATTTCATCATGGTTATACATACCATTTTCCGGTATGTTTTATAATATCTGAAATTTTACTAATTTTCTCATCTGGTTTACACCATAGTGACACACAAACACGAAATTTTAAGTCCTCGTAAAATTTACTTGTTTTTATCCATCATTTCATCATGGTTATACATACCATTTTCCGGTATGTTTTATAATCTCTGAAATTTTACTAATTTTCTCATCTGGTTTACACCATAGTGACACACAAACACGAAATTTTAAGTCCTCGTAAAATTTACTTGTTTTTAGCCATCATTTCATCATGGTTATACATACCATTTTCCGGTATGTTTTATAATATCTGAAATTTTACTAATTTTCTCATCTGGTTTACACCATAGTGACACACAAACACGAAATTTTAAGTCCTCGTAAAATTTACTTGTTTTTATCCATCATTTCATCATGGTTATACATACCATTTTCCGGTATGTTTTATAATATCTGAAATTTTACTAATTTTCTCATCTGGTTTACACCATAGTGACACACAAACACGAAATTTTAAGTCCTCGTAAAATTTACTTGTTTTTAGCCATCATTTCATCATGGTTATACATACCATTTTCCGGTATGTTTTATAATATCTGAAATTTTACTAATTTTCTCATCTGGTTTACACCATAGTGACACACAAACACGAAATTTTAAGTCCTCGTAAAATTTACTTGTTTTTCCATCATTTCATCATGGTTATACATACCATTTTCCGGTATGTTTTATAATATCTGAAATTTTACTAATTTTCTCATCTGGTTTACACCATAGTGACACAAACACGAAATTTTAAGTCCTCGTAAAATTTACTTGTTTTAGACATCATTTCATCATGGTTATACATACCATTTTCCGGTATGTTTTATAATATCTGAAATTTTACTAATTTTCTCATCTGGTTTACACCATAGTGACACACAAACACGAAATTTTAAGTCCTCGTAAAATTTACTTGTTTTTATCCATCATTTCATCATGGTTATACATACCATTTTCCGGTATGTTTTATAATATCTGAAATTTTACTAATTTTCTCATCTGGTTTACACCATAGTGACACACAAACACGAAATTTTAAGTCCTCGTAAAATTTACTTGTTTTTAGACATCATTTCATCATGGTTATACATACCATTTTCCGGTATGTTTTATAATATCTGAAATTTTACTAATTTTCTCATCTGGTTTACACCATAGTGACACACAAACACGAAATTTTAAGTCCTCGTAAAATTTACTTGTTTTTATCCATCATTTCATCATGGTTATACATACCATTTTCCGGTATGTTTTATAATATCTGAAATTTTACTAATTTTCTCATCTGGTTTACACCATAGTGACACACAAACACGAAATTTTAAGTCCTCGTAAAATTTACTTGTTTTTATCCATCATTTCATCATGGTTATACATACCATTTTCCGGTATGTTTTATAATATCTGAAATTTTACTAATTTTCTCATCTGGTTTACACCATAGTGACACAAACACGAAATTTTAAGTCCTCGTAAAATTTACTTGTTTTTAGCCATCATTTCATCATGGTTATACATACCATTTTCCGGTATGTTTTATAATATCTGAAATTTTACTAATTTTCTCATCTGGTTTACACCATAGTGACACACAAACACGAAATTTTAAGTCCTCGTAAAATTTACTTGTTTTTATCCATCATTTCATCATGGTTATACATACCATTTTCCGGTATGTTTTATAATATCTGAAATTTTACTAATTTTCTCATCTGGTTTACACCATAGTGACACACAAACACGAAATTTTAAGTCCTCGTAAAATTTACTTGTTTTTATCCATCATTTCATCATGGTTATACATACCATTTTCCGGTATGTTTTATAATCTCTGAAATTTTACTAATTTTCTCATCTGGTTTACACCATAGTGACACACAAACACGAAATTTTAAGTCCTCGTAAAATTTACTTGTTTTTATCCATCATTTCATCATGGTTATACATACCATTTTCCGGTATGTTTTATAATATCTGAAATTTTACTAATTTTCTCATCTGGTTTACACCATAGTGACACACAAACACGAAATTTTAAGTCCTCGTAAAAATTTACTTGTTTTTTATCCATCATTTCATCATGGTTATACATACCATTTTCCGGTATGTTTTATATTCTCTGAAATTTTACTAATTTTCTCATCTGGTTTACACAATAGTGTCACGGAAGTTTGTCATTTCCTTTTATAAAAACACTAATATGACAGATCACACTTAAATTCTTTGACGCACAGGATAAATAAATAGCTGCATCTCGATCCGTTTTAAATTACTTTGCACCGAAAACATTTGCTTTAATATTTCTGCAAGGTTTGTTAGAATTTGATTAGGTCGCTTATTTACTGAAAACTGCTTCAAATTATTGTTGAGATGTCTTCCAATATAAAAAGTAAAGTAAATTCACGAGGGAAAAGTTTATTCTAAAAAGCAAGAGACCGGTAAGATTATGTGTACGTTGACAGTAAATGAATTCTCAACCAGAGTTCTATCTGAACGTCAAGTTTATTTTTGAAGAAAAAAGAGCTATCGATTTCTCAAAGTGAAGCGCACAATGTGTACAGAAAGAAAAAACGTATTGCAGACAGGGTAAAAGAATGATAAACTTTTTGTACCCTCTTTGATTAATGCAGAAAATATTGACTAAATTTGAAATGTAACAGCTATAAATCACATGCTCTATAAATATTTTTAGATTGATCTAATGTCATCGGAGAAGAGCCTCAATCCGATGGTTTTGCTATATCTTGATGGACATGGAACGGTTAAAGCTGCTGGTAATTCTTCTATCAAAAAGATTTTAGACTTGTGTAGAAGTTAAGAATTGAATTGGATTATTTTTGTGTTTAAAATACGATTGTCGGTATAGAAGTAATGTAATCAATTCATTTAAACAGGAACGCCCGGCCTTCGTCGAGAAATCTTGAATATTTCCCGAGATGCCATGTGCAAATATGTTGAAGACAATTCTTTGATTACAACTGACTCCCCAAGTACTAACTTTTATTTTGTTGTTTCTAAATTGTATAAAAACAAATAAAGGTGTCACAATGCTGCAATAAAGTCTGTATCATTTTATATTAGAAAGCTGTGAAGACGTTTATCAAGTGCAGGAGATACGCTCTGATCTTGTTGATCCTGATGCTTTGGAAGAAATAAAACAAGGGACTTGGTCGTGCAAAGAGCTACGGAAACTGGTTTTAAATATGGTTCTCCCAAGAACAGCTGACATCGGTAAAACTATTTTTGTATATTTGTGAGTAACTAATTTCTGATATACAACGGCAGACCTCGTGAATTCAAGATTGGTTTTAGACAAGAAAGGAAAACGGAAGTGGAAAGTGGCTAGAGTGAGAGACTTTTGGCTTAAAGCAGAGAAACCGTTGTTTTGGCCTCCTCACATCCCATTTGTTTCGCCATCTGCCAGGATTAATCAACCTTCAGGTAAATCAAGTGAATCAATCTTCAATATTTTCATTGTTTTTATTTACATATTGTACACCATTCTCAGAGGATGATTACGATGAAGAAGAATTTGATGATAAAACAGAACGCTCGAGAAAAATTTTAAATAAGAAAGAACTGATAGAGATCGCTCTATCGTATGGAGAATACGTTCATGAAGTGAGTATTATTGTTGTAGATTTAGTATATAGAAGACAACTCACTGCTTCTCTTAACTTTTGTTTAATTAGTTTACTGGAAATGAAAAAAATGAAGAGACAACACAATCATTTGGTCAAGGAAGACAAGAGGTACACACTAACCATCTTTTAAGAAATAATATAAGAACATTTAAACACGAACTGCTATTTGCTTTTATTCCCAAGAAAACTAATCGAGATGCGAATGTTGGAAAAGATACGTATACAAGCGAAGAAGATAAAAGAAGTGATGAGAGCGAGAAAAGAGAAGATTTCGAAAACAAATTTGTTGATAACGAAGCTGCATTAAATAACATAAAAGAGGATGAAAGGGTAAATGAACGTCCAGGAAATTACAAAAAACAGCGTACCAAAAATGAACGTTTTTTTCTATACCCATCAGGAAGAGGATACACAATTAGTGAATTTACAACAGATGAGAGACATGTACGAAAAAGTAAGAAAACTTTTAGAAACTCACATTTATTTTTAAATTTCAAAACGATACCACAATCCATTTTAGAGAGAAATAGCTTGTATTGTTCGCGCAATGTTAAAAGACCCCCTAAAATATGTTGAAACAGCCTACGAATTGTTGGACTTAGCTGATACACATCAACATCCTATTACGAAAAATTTAAAGTATGAAATGCTAATGTTTATTGACTGATTGAACGGTTCTAATCTAAATGACAATTTGTTGATTCCTTAATAATATTTGAGTAGGTCACACGAAAAAGACCTCATGGGCGTTCCACATGATTACGACACAAGTTGTCCTGGAGACATTTTCAACGCTTTAAGCATTGATCCCAATAGACTTCAACTCGATTCATTTCTATACGGAGTTGCACATCAATGTCATTTGGCATCCGAAGTAATATTTTGCTCTGTAAATCTCTAAGTTTTTTTATTTATAAAAGAAACACATCTTTTTCTAGCGCTCACGACAAACAAGTAAAGCAATTTCAAATGAAGAAATTATAAAAGAAATACAAGATTTCAACACTGAAGGTGAACATTCTCAAAATTCAAATCACGAAGAAAATTCCTTAATATTAAACAAATTTAGAAAACCTACATGACAAGCAAATTATTCCCTTTTTTAGAGGTTACCCTTACTAACACGCATGTTCAATGCATTGCTGGAGCACTTCGTGCGTCATTGGAAATATGGAGTCCCCAGTTTGAACTATTTCATATCTATTTTCCGTGTTTATGCCAAGTTACGGACAACGGAGGAATAGGCTACTTTAGTTTGACAGTTGGCAAAACTTTTTAAAATAGTTATGTATTTATGGAGCAAACACATGAATGTCTCATGTAAATGTTTCTATTGAATATGTGAAAAAAATTCCTGACGATAATAGAAAACTATATCTTTGACAGGAAAGAATGCAGTGAAGAGAGTTAAAGGTGACATTCATATATTGAAAATATTTGACAAAAAGGAAAACGACAAAGGTAGCATCAATGCCTTTTTAGAGTGAACTGTTTTGATGGTATTGTAATATACAAGAGTGATGTCGAAACATTAAATGGAAGCAAGTGGTTGTGTGATACCATAATTGACTTTTTAAGGTAATGTGAAATGATTCAAATCTAACATATAGAAGGAAGCAATAAAAACTTTACAAGCTAACTTAAATTACATGAATGCAATAGGTATTACTGCAAAACGGCAGAAAGAAAAGACGATGGGGAACAATATTATGCCTTTTCTAGTTTTTCCAACAGAAACTACTCATGAAAGGACACGTGTAAGTGTCCGGTTAAGATTTCACCCTAGATTCTAGAGATAATTACATGTTATAATATTTGCAATTTTTCAGATCAAAGCGACCATTAGATCTTTCGGGATGCAACTTACATGGAGTGAGGAGATACACACCTAAAAACATGTATCAATATAAAATGATTTTTATACCAGTCTGCGACATGTAAGAATTTTACAAAGAAAATCAGTTTCTATAGTTCAATTCTATGAGATACTTGAGACATGATATATTTTAAAGGACACATTGGTGGCTAGTGGTCTTTGAAGTTTTCACAAGTCGTTTATACGTGTTGTGCAGCATGGGTTGGAAGAATAAAACTGTTGCTTCAAACATAAGAAGGTTGTTATTTCTATACATACTGAGCTAACAGGTTGCCTCTTTTGATATGTACCGACATGTTTTCTAACTTCATAAACAGCTTTTTTAACGTTAAGGTATCTCCAACACATAAAAGAAGAGCAACAATGGCCAGACCACATGGGAAGCATTTCAGAGCCTATTTATGCGGATGTAAGTCGAGTAATTGTTTGACAAGCATAAACACATTGATCTATAAAGTCAATGTATGGATATGTCACAAACGTTGTTATTTAATCACCATTCAGGTTGCAAGGCAAAAAAATGGTCACGATTGCGGCGTATATTTGTTAGAGTTTGCAAGAGTAATAATAAAGGAGGTATTTTGTTATGTAGACATTTGCTGTCGCAAAATACGCAAATAATTTAAAAGCAACATATTCCAGTATGTGACATATAACAGATAATTTTATCATATTTTAGGGATGCATCAACTCATCGATAGAAAATATAAACAGTGAGGGAAGACGTACGCAGCTAAAAGAGCTTCTTCAGTCCCTGTAACAGTCGACCTGTTTACACACAATGAAAAACAGGCGTTATATAAATGGTCAATGCTCGGCACATTTGTTCAATTACTTCTTCATATAAACTCTGATTGTGTCATGAGGTGCAACATTACTACTACATAGAATAATCGTGGAGTAAATATATATACTTAATAACTAATGAGTACCAGCATTATCCATTGACGTTGAAAAGCTATAATATCGTGCGAGTTATGATTTCAACATTTTAAAAATTGATTTCATTCATTTTCATATCCAAAATTTTTCATTATGCTATAAATGCGAAAAATATGAAGCTGTTTGAGGACAAAATGTTACAGCTATACGTTACGCAGACATGTCATAAATATGACGTATTTTCTTTAAAATGATGAATTTAGAAAAATATTTCAACTGTTACTTAGACTTTTTTTGTTTGTTCCAAAGTGTTAGCATTTCGTTTCAACATGGTTCCCAATTAAATAATACTGGTTTTCAAATACTACTTATCTGATAATATTGCTGATTGCAAGAAACGTTTCCCTCTCTGGAACATCCCGTCCAGGATTGCATTTTATTATGCGCAACATGTTTCTGTACCAAATATACAATTTCGAAAATAGCAAAAAGTTGTCATATTCCATGTATGAAACCATTGACGCAAGTGGCTTCATTACAGAGTTACACTGCTCTGCAGCTTGGCTGTTGTGCGTTTTTAAAATGGGATATCTATTAATATCGTATCCCTCAGAGCAACCTATAAGAGTCAAAGATATGAGTCGTTTCAATTTCGACACACTTAGCATAATAAAATACGAGTTTTATACCAGAATGGTTTCTCCAATGAAACTTGTCGACGATGAATTTGGATTTTTTAAAAAAAGCAGGATCGCGGTTAAGGCAGTACTCGTGTAGTTTGCACGCGTTGTCATAGATCACTAGTTCAGGAGCTAAACATTATAAGTTTATTTGTTTACAATTGGGAGTAACGAAACGCTAACAATTTCACAATTCTCATAAAAGAATGAGAAATACCTCAAAAACTTCAAATTACCTTCAGAAAATCGAGTTCTTAAAATGGTAAAAGGAACATTGGGTGATTCATGATCGGGCATCACTTGAAAGCCGTAACAAATACCTAAAAAACAATAAAAAATCTCATAATTTTTCAATGAGGAGAGTTTACGGGATGAATTTTCCTGTCATTCTATGATCAAGAACATTAATGCTTCTTTGCCATACCGTGCGGACATAAAATAAGGAATATCCCAGGAATTAAAGACCCATGCTTCTTCTTTGAACGAACGCCTTTGGCACAATCATCTAAATGACCAGCTCTTTTGTGTCAAGAACATAGTGCCCACGTTCAACAAGAGAAGGCAAAGATGGAAAAAAACCTAACTGACCATCACACTGAACTTGGGGAAGGTTGTGGGGCAAACGCTCACACCCGTTTTGGTCAGTAAAAGGACTGGACGCTTTGGCGACCATTTCCCCACACAAAACACGTATGGGGTTTGGCAGCTCTGCAAAATGATTGCAAAGACAAAACAAGAGGGGGACCTGTTCGTGCAAAAGTTGTAAATCAGACAATGGATTGTCCTTTGGATTTGCTCCGTTGGCAATTCTGATCAACAAATCCTTCACCTCTCTCACAGGAGGTACAATTGCACAAACAGGTTTATCTGACGCAAGTGCTTTGAGAAGTCTTATGCAAGGTTCTGGAAACGTGACACCAAAATGTTCCTCTCTAAGGGATACGATTAGCATTTTAGGCCAGGAGATGAAATCTAAATAAACGAGCAATAGTAAAATAGCCTGTAAAAATAGCTACAACATGTTCTTAGCATATTGTACATCAATAAACAACTAACAACATTCATACTTCCGAGGTTAATTCCACGAGTTCGTCTTCTGTAATTTGGTTCTTTATAAATTTCTTCAACAACTCTCTCTGCCTCTTCCGATTGAGGAAGTTCCGCGTTTCGAACCTAGTGTTGGAAAAATCCGCCCCAAAATAAAACACATGTCCAGCTAGCCAATGAAAAATACACACCCAGAAAAACACTTATCTTCCATCCATCGTAGGGCCTTCTGGGGAGCTACCTTACGAGGCAAGAAGGTTTTTTGGATACCAAGTGCCGTACCGTCCATAACAACTTTTTTCGGATGTTTTCCACAGATGTTACAATGAAAAGCGTCAACAAAGTCAATGTCAAGTAATCTAAATAGCGTAAAAAATCAGTGTTGTATCCAGCAAGGATTTTTTAGATCTATGGTTAAAAACCAATTAACATAGTTATTCTTAAAAGCGGATACAATACTGCCTGTTTTGTCAACAAAATAAATAAGAATGCCATTTGATCTATTCAGTGTTGCCACTTCATAAGGAAAGTAAAATGATAGTAAATAAATGTTCAGACTTTCTTGGACATTAAAAGTAGGATAGTGTTTTCATTTTTTGTACCTCTCTATGTACCCTTTGTTGACCATTACCTACAGGTGGGAGCACCTCTGTGCACCTACACTCCCCACCCTTATCATAAATTCACCACCAATGAAATGATCAAATGCTAAACATACGTAAGTGCTACAGATATATATATATATTGGTAGCATACGTACTTTATCATTTATATTTAGCATTACAACAAAAGTTAATTTAAACAAACGAATATCCGATCAAATAAACTTTTAAATACATGTAACTCACCAAAAAATTGGTGCAGGTTGAAATAAAAAAAAGTTACCTAATCATTGCAGTAACTGCCAGACGAAACTTGGTGTAAGTTATAATGCCAGAAAAATTCAAATTTCCTGACATAACTTGTCTTTGGACGTACGTCACGTAATATTTATACATGGGCAGGCTAAACCATTTAAAAGATGAAAAGATATTTTCATGAATTCATAATTAATCATGTAGATAAAAATGTTTACTTCATACTTGATAACTGACTATCACACGTACCTTGAAACCAAAAAATGCCTTATATAATCTTTGAGGACTGCATGCGAAATGGAAAATGATCCAAACCACAAGACGTTGTTCTCGATACCATTGTACCGCTTCTTGTTTGTGCATGTAGAACACGGTCGATAATACACTAAAAATTCACAGAAGATTGTAGTCGTGACACTAATACAAAGAAAGTAATAAATAATTCAGTTTACAAACCATTCACACAGTGGAAATCATAAAGATACGCCACATGACAGCCTTCCTCATCCAGCCAGTCATCTGATACATCACGCTTATCCCAAGCAGCACCACAAGAGCAAGTACCACAAGCACTAGGTACGAATATCTTTGACCAGTTCATAGCCAGAAGCTTAGCAAAATGATTGGCATCATTCTCATCACAACCTGTGTGAAAAAATGAGTATTGAAAATTAAATGACGATTCCATGTTTTTGGCCACCCATTACACAAACACATGTATATTATTTCCATTTACTACACTACTTTACCTATTTCAAATAATTTAACTTTTTTTTCACTACGTAGTAATTTCTCATTTAAGGTGAGGTTTCAAAAGCTAACTTAAAATGTGCTAGCTGCGAGTCGTCATCATCTTGTACGATTTCCAGCGCCTTCCCAAGAGTTGTAACATGAATGCAGAGGTAAGATGAACAATTAGAACATCTAGCTCTGCTTGAGGTAGTGCTACTTTAGAATAAGTAAATGTGCACACCCCCATTCGCGATTGACTGGTTTTACAGCAATCCAGTTGGGACCACCACTAACGGCTTTAAACAAGTCCTGTAACATGAAAGGAGCTATCGTAGAACATATTATAATTTAATCAATGACTGCAAGTAAAAACCTCTTTAGGAAACATTCCACAGTATGAATGATCTATTGGGTCAGATGTTCCTGATTTTTCCACAACTTAAAAATTAAAAACAAACATACCATCAATTTTATGCAAAATTACTTTTTTCACAGGTTGGCATGATATTAGCATACTGTTCTCATATAGCAAAATAACCACCATTCTGCATTATTACATGTTTCTGGATGTAGATCGTCCAGGTTAGTAGAGTCCTGAAAATGACTGTTATTGTTGGTGTTGACTGACGTTTCTACAACCTTAGTGGTAGTCATCTTCAAAAATTTTGATCTGAACATCAACACAAACAGTCCTTCTCAGGACTCAACTACCTGGACGACCTACATCCACAAACATGTCACGATACTCCCGAGTTCAAACCATTTACTTTATTCTGCATTATGAGAACAATAACATACTCTTGAAAAAACTTGATTCTTGTGAGGTTATTCCCAAATTTTCATCATAAGTCTCCAAAAATCTTTCCATTGCCAATATATGTAAGCATTTTGGATAGCTTACAACTATTAAAAGAGTATTCCAGAAGTTAGTGCTTAAATTTACAATTAGTCATTTTTAATAATCTTGTATACCTTTATCTGTACTTAAATTAGTATTTGAGCTAAGGGCCTGCACAAATTCCAGTCGCAATCGATCACATGAACAGCCAAACAACCAGACAAATCCATTTACACGATAATGAGGGTACCGATGAACAAACACATATGAAGTGTGCTTAATTAAATGTAAAATATATATGAATATAACATTATAAAATACATTCACTACTAAGGAGCTCACCATAATTTTTCTTTTCTCCACATTATAGTCAAGAATAGCAAATGATTGATGTTCCCCCAAATTTGTTACTGCAGAAAATTGAAGCAATAACCCAGTATAATGCAAAACAGCTGCAATATTTTTCTAGAAAAAAACAATACATTTTGTTGGGAACTTAAATTCTTTGACTCAAGTTTAAATTGTTTCAAGAGGGAAAATAACTCCAGTCAACAAGTGGTTACAGTTTTTCTTCTAGGCAGAGAACGGAAATTACATTCATGATAAGTTTCATATGAAAACATTGTATGCCAGGGTTAGAGTGGTCAGTGTTAACACGCATATGTGCTTCCTAGGTTGTGGTAGGGTTCTTTTCTGTGAGACCAATGCATGTTATGAGTGTGTTGTTTCTCCTAAAGTTTTACATTATCTTGGTGATTATTTGAACAAGTTTCCATTAAGGGAGAAATATTTATCTTGTTGACATAGTGATTATTGAGTCATGAATAAGTTGTTATGATTGTCAATAATGTTTGATTATGAATGCTAACTGAAGTATTTAAAGATTTATTTGATATATAATATTTTATGATATGCTTATTAATTTGAGAAATGAAAAACATGATTAAGGTGTTTCACTATAAACATTACTCACAATAAGCTTAGTCAACTTATAGTCACTTTTATATATTTATACATAAACATTGTGTCCTCCTCATGATTACCATATACATAGATGGTAACCCTGCACTTTGGCAGAAAGTATATTATTGCATATTATAGGTGAGGATCACATTAAATACATTATAGTAGATTGCATCAAGCATAAAATCCTGAGTTAAGTTTTAAACTATTAAGATTTCATCTTATCTGTGCTACTTTATTTCATATTGCTCTGAGCACTATATTTGTATCTGCAAGTTGCACTTACTTCATCAGGTTGAGATTTGTCGACATCAACGGTAATAGTTTCATCAATATTCTGGGAAATCTAAAGAGTTTATAATATTACTTTGGCTTTCTGACAAGCATAAAGAATTTACTGTATTACTTTACAGAAACCTGAATAATTCAACTAAAAACTAACCAGATGCAACGGTTGTTCAAGAGTGATGTTTGACTCAACACATTCTTCTAACAATGGATGATCATCATGCATTTCCTAAGAGAAAGTTTGCAATGCTCCATATATGATAAGTAACATATTTAATTTTTCATTTCACCTAAGGTTCACAACTTTAATGCAACACATCCCACACAGATATTTCAGACTTCATAATTTTGAGATACTTAGAGACTAACCACATTACATTCCACTTCGTAGTCTTCGTTTGATTTAGATTGACTGCTATGAGGGGCCATCTATTTTGTGATGAAACAATGTATTATAAGTTGTCAACTAAAACATATTTCACACATATGTTTACTACCACTAAACAATTAACTTGCAATAGGAAGAAAATGTATCTGTTCGGCGCTGCTGGTGGGCTTACAACAATCAAGCTTAAATGCAACATATTTCCTTCTTACCTTTCTGTACAAGCTTTCGTTGAACATGCCAAAATTTTATAAGCAACATAATTGTACTAATATGTACAGAGACCTTGCAGAGAGCAAAGTAGGAACTCCAAAATAGTTCACAAATTCCAAAGTCAACTATCAATTCTTGCACATTAGTGAATATGTTAAAATATTTAAACCAAAGAGGGCTATCTATATGTACTTGAAACAATGTATACCACCACAATTATCATCCGTAGATAACTCCCCTACAAATGCAAGTGAATGAATGGCTTTAATAATTTCACAATCATAAGCATTATGTAATACGAAAAGCAGCTTGATTGTTTGTAGCCCACCAACAGCAAATTTCCATCATGAAAGTATATGGATGGAGAGTATTATCTCAAAAATCAGATAATGTGGTAGTTGAAATGAAACTTCATTTCTTAAGTTGAAGCTGAAATTGAGTTACTTGAAACAAATTAATTTTTATCCTACTGAATCAATAGGTGATCGTCGATGACCTCGAGTGTAGAAAAACGTGTTTGAACGCTTAAACTTTTTCCCAAAACGATACATTTTTTCATTAACCTTCGAAACTCCAATAGCCAATTTGTTGTTAGGAAGTTACTACTCCATGTGACTTTGATTTAACGGAAGATATCAATTTGCATTATCATATGAATTAAATATCTAGTAGCAAATCTACTACAAGTGTAAATATCAAAATATGCCAAGTTGCCAACTTGTGTTAACTGTGAGAGTTATTTTAAACATATTATTTCAAATAAAACATAAAGATTCCATTAATGATCACTCTATACGTGTTAAAACATAAAAAAGTTTGTAAAATGTAGATGGTTGTAAGTGTGGTTATGCCAGGGGCGGATCTAGGATTTTTCAAACATCAGTCATAAAACGTCGAAGGCGCTCCCCACCTGGGGGGGTCTGAGGCATTCTCCCTGAGAAATTTTGAATTTAAGAGCCTTGAAAATGCCATTTTCAGCGTTTTAGAGCAATACAAAATGTAATTGTGCGCATCGTTTTTGCGTAAAAACAACACATTTTGCTTACGTTTTTTTCAAAAAAAAAAAAATGAAGTGAACAATACTTGAATGTTTTGCCAAATATTTAGGCTCATCATCATGCCTAATATATGGCTCATTAGCATGTCTAGGAACGTAAAATTTATTTTACAATAATGCTATTCAAAAACAGATATAGTCTTTAAAAATTTCTACCAAGTTGTCAGGCATAGACTCCCCTAGAGACCCCCATTCAAACCTCTATGTAATGAGTTTAGTTAAGTTAGAAATTTGGTACTACAAGTGACAGTTCATAGATATAGAAAAGCTCAGACTTCAAACCATGCAAGTTTATTGTAACCCTTTACCCATCTCCACATCAGTATTAGCAAATTCACCTTTTGAGAAAAAACTCAAAATTTTTTTCTGCCAAAGATTAAGCAAAAATTATCAGAGTGAAAATTTGCAGTTAAGGACAACTTAATGCCATAAATGTTTATTAGGCATTTCACTTGACTATTATCTTCTTCAAGGTGTGCTATATAGCAATCACTAGTAGCATTGTATTATCAAATACAAACAGAATGTAACCAACATGTCTTTAATTATATAATTACATGAATGTTAAAATTGGTTCATGTGTCATGCTTACTGGTTATGATAAATATCTTTTCATATGATCAAAGCTCGTTTAAATGTAAATCTGAAATAATTTAGTTTAGAAATTATAATGATCATCAGAAAAATTACCTAGTGATCATGAAAAATACTTTGCTGTTTTGCCAAATTTCAAGGTTTATCTGCATACATAGGAAGACATTTTTACTTTATAGAAAATGCTTTTCATACATCAATAGCCCTTTGGAATTTATGGCAAACAATCTGGTATGAGCCGTAGATTAACACAACTTTACATCTCTACATGAGGTGTTCAGTTAGAAAAGGGGACAATATGTGACATGGGACAACATTTCATGTATCTGAAATACTAAGGTTTAATACCATTCCAGTCAAATTGTCAAAATAAAAAGCTTCATGGATCAGAAGACTCAAAATCACAGGTTATAGTAAACAGCTTCTCATGTAATCAATGTTAGTTTTCTCAAATCTTAAACAATATGTAGTATAACTGTCTAATGATTGAATGATCAATGATCATAAACTGAAAAGTCCCAAACATTTGTTTATGATAAAGTAATAACAGTATGGCGCCTTATGGCTACAGATTTTTTGGCCATTGAAATATATTTGCAGGAATGTAGGATTTCGCTGCCATATACGGTCAAGATGCCCTAAGCACTAAAGAAATCATAGCTAAAAGTCCTTCGGCAACAACAATTTTAGAAGCATCCATCTGCTTACCATACGCCATATTAACATAAATCGCATCACACACTCGCATAAATTGACTTTGATATATTACATTCATGCATACACTTCAGTTGTCCTTTACTTACGATTTTGGATGTAAATTTCTGCTGATAAAACTCAAAACAATGTTGGCTTGCTTTTGAACATCAATGACTGAAATGTCGCTCACGAGATCGTCTTTGCCAAGCATTTACAATTCATCCATAAATTTTTCGCCCTCTTGAAAAAATTCCCAGTTTGGTAAAGCAGCATTCATGTCAACATATGAATTTGTAAAAGATTTCCATAAATTCCATCTGATTGTAGTTTAGTTTCTATCATGCTTTAGAAAATTATTATGAAACGATCAAACATTCAATTCAGACAGTGAGCTTGACTATGTTAGTTCAGTTGGCTATCAGTCGAAATAGGTCAAACCAATCACAGTAAGACAAAAATTTAAACGAACCAATTACACGATAGCAAGTGGACTCCCTTATAGGTCCGGCCACCCCTATTATCGGTCGAGATTATTCCAGACTGTCCACTGATCTGGCCATTGACCAATAAAATAGCGTTTCTGGCGTTCTTAGACTCCTTTATATGTCGAACCAGTCAAGCAACCCCGCTTATCAGTCGGTTATTCCAGGTCAATTAAAATTCAACTGATCTGGTTACCAACGAGATATTCATTGGATTAGTCATTAGTTTTCAATAATAAATAAAGCTGGATTTTTATCACGAAATAAATGCGATAATAAAGTAAGAATAATTAATGAATTTTTAACTAATATGAATAAGTAATTTTTGAGTTTCAAACATCAGTCGCGCGACGGATTTGACATACTCTAGATCCGCCCCTGGTGAATATAGCAGAGAAAAGACAGTTGCTGGATTACATGGCTACTAACTATGATGACTCAAAGAAATGTTTTCTAATAATATTTCTTCGCCTGTGAATTAAGTTCAATACAATGCACAAATAGACTTTATAAGCTATTCCGACAAAAACACTTTTGAGAATAGATTTTAAATTAAATAAGTTAAGAGGAAATATTCTATGTACCTGGGGACACTCAAAATCTATAATAAACAAAATGGCATGAGTTTAACAGGATAGAAATGACAATGAAGACGAAATGAATACAATATTTATTCTATATGCTTATGTTACATTTTAATGACAGAGGAAAGATATGTCATAACAGTCGTGACATTACATTGTAACTATGATGACTTTTAAGAAATGTTTGCTAACAAGTCTATCAATAAAAAGTCTATGACTGTCTTCTTTTGCTCATACAGTCATACCTGTGACTAAATGTCTCGTCACAAAACAATGATTAATTTTTTTGGTTAACAACATTTCTTTCAATGATTAGCAAAACAATATCTTTCTCTTTTATACACTATTACTGATAGTATCAATGGCTGTTTAAAGCTATTCAAATACTTACCAAGATGCATACTACATATATTTCCTATGTAAAAATGTTTATTTTTAATGTACATACAATCTTGGCTGCCAATATTTTTCTAAGAGGCAGAAAGCTCTAGCTATTGTTTGATGATTTAAAAAGTAGGAAAAAAATAAGAACAAATCAGTATTTTGTGTATAGCTGTGAACATAACATGTCACAAGCAGAGAAAAGACAGTTGCTGGATTACATGGCTACTAACTATATTGACTCAAAGAAATGTTTTCTAATAATAAAAAAAGTCCATCACTGTCATCTCTTACAAATATGTGTGACTTATGTCTGTACGAACACATTTCTTTCAAGCATTTTACTCAGCTGTTATAAAGAGAAACGAAACGACCTTTTCCTTTGTTACCCTCAATCTCTTAGTTTTAAATTCTGTAAAAGCAAAGCCATTTTAATATTTATATCCTTGCACATAGAACACAATATGAATCAATTTGAGAAGAGTTCATTGTTTCGTTTGCCAAAGTCCATTATATATAATTGGTACATGAAATAAAGCAGTCCTTGCCGAGACTCATATCATTCGTCAACATCGTACTGTATTACACAGAAGATACGGGTCGATTTTCTTGAGAAAAGTATAAAATATATGCTGCAATTTAATCCGGTTACCATGTCACCGTGAATCGTTTGTTAAATTTTCTTTTCGCATCATCAACATCCGTAAAAACGACAATAGTTTGCCATAATTTAAGATTTTTAGATAAGCCAAGAGATTTTTCTTGATTTTGAAGTCATTTTCTAGTTAACTTGCCCGCCATTACAAAGCATAAATTGATTAAACTTTATGTCTTTTAACGTAAACAACACTCCACGCAATTTCCACGCAAGTTAACTACGCAGTTACTTAACTATCCCACTAACTACGTTTTGTGCAACGCAGTTAAGTCGAGCAGTTAAGTTACTACAATTAAGGAGTTAACTACGGTAGTTAGCGTTAACTGTAGTTAAAGTTAACTACGTTTTTATACAACCGGCCCCTGATGGATTGACGACATTCAAGGGCTCTAACAATCATATTTTTTATTATCGACTAGTATTTTTACTTTGTTATTTTAGGCTATTTGATACTTTGACTGATTCACAGCGGGGGGTCATTTATTTTGAAGGTCTTATCTTTCGCTACATCGCAAAATTGCAATCACGCTTTGTTTAAAAAAGTTTCAGTTGTATCTGATATGGATTACGGTGTTGTTCAAGCTGCCTTTGCGGCAGATGATTGTAAAATTTTGGCAGGTTTTTATGTTGATCTTGCCAGGTAACTAAATGAGCAAGATGAGATATCGCTTGAGCAACTATTGGGTGCCATAAGTAGCTCGTCAAACAGCATTAGCAGAAATTATTGCGCGGAAACTTATATTCCTTTGGCTGTTCGAAATCAAAAGGAAAAATCGTGCATAGCTTTGAGGTAAACTATATATTTTGTACAATTTTTCTCATATTTCACTAACAATATGTAAGAATGTAAATATGCATACAAACGGTATTGATGACTTGCCTTGTTTACGTTCGCACGGTTTGCTGGCAGGCAGATAAATCTCAAGGAAGTTAAGCATTTTGCTAAATTGTGCTGTGTTTCCAAAACGAAAGCACTATACAAAGTCTGCTTGCTATAAGTTGCCAGCAAAACGTCTGGTTGTATATTACAGGTCACTTGTGTTGTGTAAATCTCATCAACCTTTCAACTTGCTGATTTTTGTGGTTTTAGACTCGTATTTTAAAAACTTTATGAATGTACAGTGAGATAAACTTTTCAAATTTTCAGTTCAACCTGCTTGTTGATTATTCCTTGATTCTTTATAATTCTACTATTAACTATCCTATTTGATTTACTTATATTCATTCCCTGCTTATAGTTGTCAGCACTATTACACATTTCATATAGAGAATGTAGATTTTGTCAATATAAAAACATAAAGTAAATATCATATTTACTCGAGATTTTATTGTCAGTTAGCTATTTTATTACTCAATAAAACTAAATAAGATTATAACATGATTATATAATACATTTATCAAATAATGTCATATATAGAACATTTTGGAACCAAACCCAAAAATTCTTTCATCATGAGCTTCATGTATTTTCAGAAGCTTCAGGGAATTGCTTGTACAGTTCCGTGTCTTTGACTCTGCTTGGTGATGATAGATTGGTTCCAACTTTAAGAATCTTAACCTCACTTGAGCTTTTCCTGAATGCTCATTTTTACTGTGAGCATCCCTGCTTTTTGTCTGCCATTGAAGAGCATCCTGATTTTTTTAAGGGAAGTATAAAAAATCTTTTACCTTTATCTGTCTCTGTTGAGTCCTTAGATACCGGTGCTAGTAAGGAAAATTTAGTGAAGAAAGAGGCTGTTTTTAATTGCAATGATGGTAAATGGTCATCATTTCTTTGTATTTTGGGTCTGTCTTCTGTTTTGAAAAGATGTATTGTTACATATTATCCGGATTGTGGACAACACAGGCTCAAACTTTTATTTAATTGTGTTATTCAACCCCGCTTGCATACTACTAGGGTTGAAAAAGAAGTTCATATTCTATTCTGCCATGAAGGTGACATAAGAACTGGAGAATCATTTCAGCCTAACCATTTTGTCCCTCTTCTTTTTCATGCAAGTGCACACAAGCGAAAGTCTGCTGACATTACACAAGCCACAACGTCAGCAAAAAAACGTAAGGTGCCTTCCTTATTTTCTAAGAAGGTGGCAAAATTTTCTTCTGGTAATATTCCAATTATTTCTAACTTTTTTACTGCATCAGAAAAACAGCCATCCAAGTTATTTGAAAAAAAGCCCAATGAAACTTTTTCTTCTGCCAAACAAGTTCCTTCTTATATCTCGTTGAAACAACCAATTAAGTCCTCCGCTAGTCAATCTTGTCCAGAAAAGAAGTATCATTCTGTGCATAATTTTGATGTTGCAACTTACCAGGATAAAGTTAAAGGCTTGGATACTTCTGGTGTTCTTCAGTTGATTAAAAATATTTTCAGGCCTGATGAGAATTTTTCCTTTCCTAAGACTGGTGGTAGGAGCTTTAGATATGACTGGCTATGCTACTCCCCATCAAAAGATGGTGCATTTTGTTTGTCATGCGTGCTTTTTGGTCATCGCTTCCCTGGTAAAGCTTCTAAGATTACAAATTTGTTTTCTAAACCGGTTTCACGCTGGAATGATGCTGCATTTACTTTTAAACGCCATGATGAAGGAGAAGTGGGGCTGCATGCCCAAACAAATCCAATTTTATTTACCTTACATGCTAAAATGTCAGGGTCTGCGCAACCAATAGAGCTGAACAAATGTAAGCTGTCTTCTATTGCTGATTGCATTCTTTTTTGTGGTCGTTTAGGTTTGCGTGGCCACCGTGATGATGCTAAATATCATCCAGAGGTTGGTCAGTATTCTACCGGGGGTGTTGGAAATTTTGTGGAGACACTAAATTTTAAAGTTCGTTCAGGGGATGGTGTTTTAAGGGATCACTTAACATCTTGTGGGAAAAATAGAAGTTACATCTCTAAGACCAGCCAGAATAAAATGATCAAGTGCTTTGGAGAGGTTATTACTGAACAGATTGTCAACGACATTAAGGTTAATAGGTTCTTTTCTATTATAGCTGATGAGGCTGCAGATTCTTCCCATAGAGAGCAAATGGCTCTAATTTTACGTTTTATTGATAAGAATATGGACATAAGAGAGGAGTTCATTGCCTTTCTTCAATGTAAGTGGGAATTGAGTGGAGAGAACCTTGCTAAATTAATTCTAGATAAACTTAAAGACCTTGGCTTGCCAATTGAAGACTATCGCCGACAAGGTTATGATGGTGCGGGTGCTGTTGCAGGTTGTGTTAAAGGTTTGGCTGCCCAAATTTTGAAGCTCAACTCGAAAGCATTATATACCCACTGTTATTGTCATAGGCTTAATTTGTCAGTTTGTGATTCTTTGTCAGATATTGAGGTTAAGAAAGTACTTAACAAAATAAAAGATGTGACAAATTTTATCAATATTTCTCAAACACGCAATATACCGTTTGAGGAGACTGTACGCAATAGTTTAGAAACGGACTCAAAAAAGACTAGATTGCCAGATGTTTGTAGAACCAGGTGGGTAGAACGAGTTAAAGGTTTAGACACTTTCGAAGAATTGTTTGTTCAAATTTTTGACACACTGGATAACATGGCAAAAGGTAGGTGGCAGTCCCTCTCTCGCTGCTGATGCATCCTCTTTGCTTGAAGGTCTTTCTGAGTTTCATTTTATCGCCCTCTTGGTTATTACCAGAAATGTTTTTGATCTAACGCTTCCTGTTACTCAGCTTTTGCAAGGAAAGAGTATTGATGTTATGGACGGGATTGAGTTGATCTCTTCTTTGAAAAGCAGTGTTGCACATGTGAGGAATTCTATTGATTCATATCATGATCAATGGTACGACATTGCGACATTACATTCATAGAAGAATGTAAACGTAGGACAATTGGAAGGCAAACTACAAGGCCTAACGCTCCTTATCGTTCTATCTCGGAGTATTACAAACGAATCTATACGATTCCTTTAATTGACCATCTTCTCTCGTCTTTGGATGCGCGATTTGACACGGAAAGTGTAAATGTTTATCAAGGACTAAGTATTGTTCCAACAAAAATGTTTTCTCTTATAAAAAATGGGATTGACTGGAGACATAAATTTAAGATTGTTTCAAAATTTTATGTTGCTGATTTACCCAATCAGTTAGGTTTAGATGCAGAGTTGTTATTATGGCAATCCTTCTTGGAACATCGTAAAGGTCCTTATCCATGTAATGTAGTCGGTTATTCCAGGTCAATTAAAATTCAACTGATCTGGTTACCAACGAGATATTCATTGGATTAGTCATTAGTTTTCAATAATAAATAAAGCTGGATTTTTATCACGAAGTAAATGCGATAATAAAGTAAGAATGATTAATGAATTTTTAACTAATATGAATAGGTAATTTTTGAGTTTCAAACATCAGTCGCGCGACGGATTTGACATACTTTAGATCCGCCCCTGGGTTATGCATACCATTTTCCAGTAGTAAAACATACCACAGAAGACACGTGCAAAATAGTATTCTGAGCCCGCAAATTTCATTAACGTCTACAACAATTTATGTTTCTTTTGTTGCAAATGACTTTGAAGATGACTACCGCTAAAGTTGTCGAAACGTCAGTCAACAACGCTTTTTGACTCTGAAGATGACTACCGCTAAAGTTGTCGAAACGTCAGTCAACAACAACAAAAACAGTCCTTCTCAGGACTATACCAACCTGGACGATCTACATTCACGAACATATAATAAATGTGCAAGGTATGCAAGCCAGTATAATGTCACTAAATCACACTAGATCTGTCTCCAATCATCTTGAAAATGTATTGTTCTGTTCAGTTTTGCTAGTGCATTCTCTTAGCTATACGCTTCTACTATCAACTGTTCTGCTGTTGAGCAACAGCACAACGTTTATAGCGCTGTAGTGTATCTTTGTGTTACACGCTAAGCAAACTTTTTCCTTTTTTCTAACTTTATGTAATAAGAGACAACATCAAATGGAAAATTGTTCGATGTTGTATTCGTATTGATGATCTCGACCTTACATTAACGGATTTACATGTGTTTGATTGCGACAATTCATGAAAACTTTCCTTTATTACAATTATCTTCTGCCGTTATTTTTACAATAATGTGAATTATGTTCAGTTGTATTGAAAAGCTTACCTTTTATTTGAAGTTTTCTTTCGGTTTTGTGAACAACTGCTCTTAAGTGTTTGGTATCATGTAACTGACTAACGTTACATGTGGCATGTGAGTCTCTTTTTATTCGTTGATTCCGCTTTACCATTGGTCGCTTTTTTTCATGCCAGGTTGGTATGGTTACAGTCTAGGAACAATCTGTGCGTCTATCCGTGCACAAAATGCACAATTGAAATTAGTAATAATGACAGGTGCGACCTTAGAAACAACAATAGCAATTCCAAACTTGAAACCCCCCATACAATTTACATGAAAAACAGTTTTAGCTACTCAGCTGCATAACTTTAGAATGGTTTACAGACTACACAGTAAAAGTAGCTGTACAAGATGCTGTATCAAAAAAGTGTCGTTTCCTTGTTCATTACGGTGACTGTACTTTATCTCAAAAGATTTCCCACCTTCTTAATTCCGCCATTTAGATAAGATAACGGTAAAGTTATTTTATAATTGCAAATGTAACTTCAAACATTAAAATTTGAAATAAATAACCTCTACAGAGAGGCTTAATTAGGTACGTAAATGACTTTACTAATTGACAGCACAATTGCATCATAGTGACGTTAATTTGAAGAAAAGCATTACACTAAAGAACTTTAAATGAAACCGATGAAACAATTTGCCAAATTTATAACATTGTTTAATTTGAAAGGATAGTTCGATACATGTGCTAGAGTGCCATATTATAATTTCACGTGATACATTTGGGCTTTTAAATCCTACAATATATATATGTAAATAAATGACGGGCACCTTGATAAATACATTTTGATAAATTGACTTATACGAAAGTGAACTGTGCGAGAAAGTGGAAAAACGTTTCTTTGAAAATTTCTAATCATAATATTTTTGCAGCTTGAAGAAGCCTAAGAAAATGGCTTAAAAGCTTTCAAGCCATAGTTGTATTGCAAAAATGTATTTTCACGAGAGAGTTTATAGATTCTCGTCACTTTTTACTTTCAAATTGAGCAATACGGTTAGCCACTGAACATCGTTCTGGTACCTCTATATTAGGATTCTTGGAACTCCCTTCTGGGTTCGACCTATTGGGGTCTACTGAGCTTTTTGGCTATTTCGATTTCGAATTGTCAACCGTTTTTGTACCTTTTCTTGCTGTAAGGTTTATTTTCAACCTAACCATGTTCCCAGGAAACTTTTTCGCTGAAAAAAAGCTAAGTATCCTGCCAGGAAAAGTTTTTTTATTCTTTTCCACAATCGACTTACTCTGAGAATTTATGTGCGATACGAACGATTCCTCTAGGGCAAAGCTTTTTTTCAAATGAAGTACACGCTCTTTTGTAACCAAAGCCACCTTTCCGTTAGCGTGTTGAACAAAACGAAACTTATCGTCAAACATTCCTGAGTCGTATTCTGTTTTCATCAGCACGAGCGACAAGTGATGTTTCTTGGTCACAGTAGAGAAAATCTCAACCACTAACTTTGAATCAGATTTATTGAAGTAGTAACCTGTTATGGTGCCGATGTCGGGTGTATAAATTACTTCATCATACGCTCTGATTTCTTTCAGAGTTGGATCGAACTTCATGACTTTTATTAGATCACCTTCCATGCTGTAGGTGAGGAGTTTATGAAATTTGCGAAAACGCTCCTCTCGGTATACTATGATTGCTATTTTGTTATCAGAAGAAACAGTGAAAGTTTTCATCTCACCAAAGATTAGAGAAGGTTTACCTTTTTCCTTCAACTTCTTCAGAAAGAGTTCACCATCTTTGTAACATCCACGCACGGTGATATTCCTCTGGTCACCTTCAACAAATGCAACAACAATTCTTTCATCTTGTGTTACAGACATGAGCAGATTTCGTCCGTCTTTGTTGCCCAGGAACTTTAATGTAGACTGTTGGATTGTGCCATCTTGTTGAAACATTGTCAATTGATAAGTCTTTTTACTTTCACAACCAGAAAGAACATATACCACGCCATTGTTACCAACTGTCATACATTTAACTTCCGAATCATCAATCTCACAACTTTCTTTACACCACGGTTGAAGCTTTCCTGTTTCACTGTCGACTTTTTGGAGATTTTTTCCAGAAAAAATCAGCATTTCTCCTTCGTTGGTTATTGTGATTTGTTTGTAGACAAATAGGTCACTTTCATCCATGCGAAAATGATATTCGTGCCAAGGTGTTGAGGAACTCGTGACTCTTTCAACTTCTTTAAAATACAAAGGATGAAACATTTTCTCACCACATTTAATCAATGGCCAATCAAGAACTGCGTAACTTTTGGATGGGTTAATGGACATGAAATTCGCCAACAATAAATTGATTATTATTACATTGTCAACGTTTATAGCCCTCTCGTCTTTGAAAAGTGCTGGTTTCATTTTTGAAAACATCTTTCCAATTTCGGGCAATGAATGTAATATTTTTAGGTATACCATTGAATCCTTTTCTGCTGCCTCGCTATCATTATAATGTCGTAGGATAGAACTTGCGATGCAAACCAAGCACGCTATTATTCTTTCTTCAATTTTTAATGATTCGTTGTGAAATGCATTGCTTGCTTCTTTGTCTGCCTCTATAAAAGACTCTTGAGCCAACTTCTGTCGCTCTTCTATTTTTTCCAATTCTTCTTTTTTAGACTCCGCGAGGTTCAGTCTTTCAATGCCTTTTTCGTAATGACAGAGGCTACTTTGTACATCCTTTTTACACATTCCTTTTAGTGCGTCTAAGTTGCTTTCAATCACACCTAATAGTTCCAGTAGTGATTTCCCACTTTTTGCAACAACCGCTATCAGACCAAAACCTTCCGTTACTGGATCCATTGAGTTTTCTTCTGTTTTTGCTTCGTTTATTAATCTAAAAAAGGTTTCGTAGATTACAGGAATTATAATATAGAAAAGGTTGTTGTTGATCAAAGAACTTCCACTAGTTTCAAAACCATGCCGAATTTTTATTCCCTCTATGCAGTTTCTTTAGCTAAGTCATTAATTTCTGTCGTGATTGAATTCATCCATTGTTTTCTCTCTCTCGTTCATCTGCCGAACTCAAACATATTTGCATGGCAGTAGTTAAAATCAAGCGGGCTTTGTCTCGGGCGTCTCGTTGTAACTGTGATGCACAACGCGTACTTTTTGTATAAATATATGTTATGGCGTCAAGTAATTTGCACAACTTAGCTCATTTGTGATGTTTTATGAAACGGCTGCAATGATTTGTTCATTAGTACTCTTTATTTTATGAAAATAATTCACAAATGCGTAAATTTTTCTAAATTTTGTCATGATTAAAGGATAATAATAATAATAAGGTCCAGTTGGGTTGTTAAAGCTCGGTTAAAGCTCTGACAATAAATTGCAGAATGGTGCCTATTGTCGAATATATGGTAAATATGTATAGCGTAAAGAAAGAAGACACGGAAGAGCTTGAAAGGAATGCTCAAATGCACTTAGGGAGCAAGGAAAAACAAAAGATTATATACGGAAAAAAGTGTCGGTTGAAAAATTGAGATCATACAATAGTACTGGCAGCATGTAGTATGGCAACATCTAACAATGAGTGGATTAAAGTGCTATGAAGAAACGAATTCTTGAAGAGTATCATTGAAAAAATTGTAGAAGAAGCAATGGAAAAAGGTAGAACTTGACATTTGGGATGTGTTATGGGAAGATGCGAATTAAGTGAAGGTTGCGTAGATAGAAAGGTTCTATTGAGCTCAATTGAGCAATCAATTGAGGAAGGACAATAAAGGATTAAGAGGAAAAGCTTTGGATAAAGTAAATCACAAAGTAAAGCTCAGCAGGATTTGAAGACGACCATTAGGAATAGTTGAAATAACACACAAATCCAATAAACGCATAACCTTTCTTTGCTCTACAGGAACACTAGAGGAAAAGGGATCGGGGAAAAAAAATAGAGAAATGGGGGATCAGAGTAAGTGCCGAAGAAGATGGCGGCGGAAATTGCATAAGATGACATAGCAGCAACGCTTTGAAAGGGTTTAGCAATGCAACGGGCATTTGACAATGGAATGTTGCTGAAGGTGAAAAATACCGTGAGTCACTAATACCATGTGGATGACCACAGGAAAAACTGTGCTTTGCCAAAAAGAGGAAAATAAATGCAATTACCAACCGAAAAATGGTGTACTGGTAAGGCGTAAGTTGGTGACAGTAACAATTATCTGAGAACGGTATTGGGTTAATTATAGTCATATATATGATACGGTATCGACAATGGGAAGTCTCGACGTAGCAAAGAGTTTAGTTAAAAATGAAAAACCGATTTATTATGTTGCTGATAATGGTTTGAAAACATTAAGATCAGGACAGTCATCTTTCAAGCAAATTACTTATCACCATTATTGTATTAGATCTGTATGATTTGTCTCACGCAGATTTTATGGAAAATGAAAATTAGACTGGTAAACCCGTAATAAGGTCAGTGCTCAAATGATTGGACTGTATAGAGAAGTGGACAAACCATGCCCGCTTGAGGAGATAGATGGAAACACTTAAAAACCTAATGACTACAAAAGACAAAGTCCACTTTAAAACAATTACTATAATTATGAATAATTACTTTTTACAAATGCACTTTACTTGACCAAAACAAAATCTCTTTCTTACACACACACCCTTTAACTACCTACATGCAATGATGATTGTTACATGATAGCAAGTAATATCATTATTATATCATATTATAATTTCATATATTATTAATTAGGACATAATCTAGAAGCTTGCTTACATGCGTAAACATATTTTAGAACCGCAACCGCATTTGTTGTTATTGTGGTTAACTATATCTTGCTGTAACATACTGTATTGCGTATGGGATGTAGGTCACAAAACCACAATACTTCCCATTAGATATTATATATATATGAGTAGTTTAGACCACTGAGTACAACCTACGAGGACAACCTACGAGCACAAGCTACGAGGAGACAAACTTAGGAGGCATAGCCTACCGAAGTAGGTTGACAAGCTACAATCTACCAGACAACTATCTTGGCTTCTGTGCCATAACTATCTTTTCGCTTCTGTGCCTTTAACTTATTTGGAAAACTATTGTGAGTCATTGCTGGACTCACGAACGCTCAAGAATAAAGACTCGCGGTTGTACTTAGACAGAGGAGATAAGTTTTACTCATACTTATTGATATTAATATTAAGACACTTATCTACTTTAATATTTACGCATTAATTAATAAATTGTTTGAGAAATATAAATGGTTCACACTATCTTTGTTGCGTGTGAAAATAGAACCAAAATGAATAGTTATTCTTTAGGGACCACGCACGTAACAATGATGCACTCGCCGTTCTTAAAGAACATTTTGTCATAGTCCTTACAATGTGTTGAAGATGTATCTAATATATTATACATGTTGTTACTTATCCCATAATTAAAAAAAAGCAGATGTTTGTTTACGCAAAGAAATTTATTCAGTGGACTAACCGAGAAGGATTAAACCTTTAAGGCATATGTGATGTGGCAACCCTGTTAACTGTTGTCATTGAATGCTGTTTGCATTCTATTGTTTGATAAATTTACGCAATTTCTAGTGGGCCGTGTTCTTGAACTAACTTTACCTAACGAGTGCTACCCCCCCTAAATTCACAAACACAAAAATAAAAATAACGCAAACTAGTTTTGTCAAAGATTGAAAGTGGAATTTCCGATTTTACATCACCAATTATAAGATCGACGCTTTTGAAAATATTTTTTTGCTTTAGAAAATTCATCTGTGTATAAACGTCTACGCCAGAGTTTTTATATCACCGTCATGGACATCACTAAATCCCGGCTTTACCAGTCTAAATCCATTAGTAAATCCTGTGATGAATGATAAAACCTGTAATATATAGCCCTTGTCTAAGATTTAGATAAATCTGTAAGATAATACAATGGACTTATTGCTCTAATTACGTTCTCTTAAATGCTTAGTTATGTAATGCAACACTATAAAGTCTGTAAAACGTACCGTTAATTTTGCCAGCTATCACTTCTTCACAATTTTTGTCTACGTTAGATTACAACCATCAAATGCAGTCGAATACTGTTTTGCTACGTGGATAGCTGCAAACTTAAAAATGTTAACAATTTTGAAATATCTTTGCGGGAGTTAGATATTATAAAAAAATGTTTATTCTCTTTGTCAGGAGGGGAGGGATTAGACGGAAAGAATTTTGTTCATGTTTAATTAAATTTTCATAGCTGTTCTCAACATGTTTATGAATCTTATAGCCTGGTTACATTAAAAAAATCATTAATAGTCATGTAATAAATAGTTCACACATGACCATATCTAATGTGTGTGTCTTAAACGTTTCTCACTAGAATTTTCTCTCTCCTGGTAGCCAATTAAAACTGATTCGAAGGGGTTCGTCGCGTGGGAGAGGAGGACTGCAGAAGAATCCATTGACATACAATATTTTACACATCTTACCTTCCCTGTTAATGTTTGAAATATATTTCTCATCTTGAGTTTTTTAAGAGTTGTCGTGACAGCGTTACTTGTTCTTTATTTATTGATTAAAGAACACAAATATTTGTATTATTATTAGTCAGGACGTCATAGAGGGTTAGTAATTAACTCATGATTCGCGTCGGTGACTTGAAAATTTGATTTTGCGCAACACACAACAACAAACGTACTATAAATTTATAGTTTGGATAAAGTAGTTTATGACTGATAAATTTTATATTTCAAACGAATTCTGGGCATTTTAGCAAAATTCGAATGAACATAAGAAAACAATTTTTCACACATGCCTTCATATGTGTCAACATTGTATTGACAAGGTTTATTTTGTTGCATCTCGTTTAATATCCTCTGAAGATCTCCAAATAAAAACAGTTAATGCTATTTTCCAACCCGAAGGCCGATATAAATCGTCCAAAAACTTACGAGCAAAATTAATTTGTAACACTTATGCAAGACTATTTAAATTCATATTGTGACAATGACCTAATACACAGGCTATATATAGCCCAGAAAAATGTGCAATTTAATCATGTTCTAAAGTTTGCAAAGATCTGTAACAAAGTGATGAAACATTGCAGCGACTATTCACATGACATAAAGTTGTTTAAATGTAGATCGATTTCAATTCGACCGATTTTTTCATTTTTACGGTGGTACAACTAATTATATTGTTGCATGAGGATATAAGTGTTAGGAGGGAGATAAATTGGCACCAACAGGTTCTTGGATATTGAAAACACATTTAAACGCAATATAATTTTGTTGATACCGCGGCAATACGGCATTACTAAGTATGTAAAACTTACCCTTTATTTTGCTAACTGTGACTTCTTTACTATTTTGCCTCCGTTGTATTAGAGCCATCAAACTAAGTCGAATACTATTTTGCAACGTGGACAGCTGCACATTTAAATTGCAAACAATTGCAAAATAATCTTTGCGGGAGTTTTTTGTATATAAAAATAAAAGCTTTACTCGGGGGAGGGTTATGATCGGAGGAATTTTGTGAATGTTTAATTAAAATTCATACATACATTACACATGCTTATGAACTTTTTAAAAGAAAGAGACAAAATCGTCTTCTACTTTTAATGAAAGTATAGTAACTTCATTAGGGAAATTATAGTAACTACGACAAATAAGCAAATGTAATGTGAGTTTCTTGTATCTTTCAACTGCAGATTTTCTCTCCTGAAGGCCTCTGTCGGCAGGGAACCGTTGCGTGGGAGAGGAAAAGTGCTGTAGCAACTTTTGTATTTATTTTCCTAAAACAAAATTTTTGAAATATCTTTCTGTACTACGTTTTTGCTGAGAAAAGTTCAAGTTTTATAACTTAATTAATAAGCAAAATTAATAGTTTAAGCAATCTGTCTTCAAAATGTCATGGCATTTACTAATTAACTTATGATTTACCTCGATGACTTGAATATCATGGACGATGCTTTTAATGAAATACATTGTCATTGAAAAGATTTCACAATGCGTGTACTATGACAAACCTACCAACAATTTATAGTTTGGATGAACTTTTTCATGTCTATGAAACTTCATGTGTATGAAATTGCAGTGAAAGCAAAGTATTCGTCTTTAAATGAATGTAAAAACGCAATTTTATGCGGGCGTCAAGACGTCACAGGCAGGGGCGGATCCATCTTCGTATATGAACTTAGGCACAATGTCGCACCGTCAGCGCGACTTTTCTAGGCGTGGTCCAGGAACATGTACCCCCCGGTAAAATTTAAAAATTGGATTGCGAAAAACGCTATTTCCTGCGTTTTTGCAATTGGTCTTCTAAAATATTTATTACTGGAATGAGCTAACATTCTTGCTCATAAATTATCGATTTTTGACCGTTTCGCTCAATATCAGAGCTCATCAGCATGCCTAGGAAACTCGCATAAAAATAAGCTTTGAGGGCTTCCAACATGGACGGCCTGGTTCATTACAAACTTGGCCTAAAAAAATTCTTTACGCTTCATCAATATGGAATTTCATTTTATAATGGTCTAGTTATACCTATATGCTGATTATTATGCAAACGGTTTTATGTCAATTTATCAAATGAAGCTGTCAAAAAAAAGCAAAAAATTGTTTTTAGATGTCGATCGTCCAGGTAAATAAAGTCCTGAGAACTATTGTTTGTGTTTTTATTGACTGAGGTTAGCGGCAGTCATCTTTACAGTCTAGACTTTAAAAAAGGCATGAAGAACTTTCACTCCGAACTAGAAAGCTAGTTCAATTCTTCTTTTGTCTTTTGCAAAAAGATCTATAATCTTTTCTTTATCTGGATTAATGTCCTGATGAATATACAATAAAGCAAGACCATTTAACCTGTCAGCAGCCATAGTACTTCTTGTATAGTTCTTTAATCTTCGCAAAGCCGAGAACGACCTCTCACACTCACAAGAAGTGACTGGAATAGTACCTAAGATCTTTAACAATACTTTTATGTTCTCAAAACCTGGAAAATTTACCGACTTTAAAGTAGAAGAGACATTTTCAGGAAGACAAGTTGTAGAAGACGATTCCCAATATTTCTGCCAGAGATCAAGTTCACTATCTAAAGCCTTTGGATTTGGAAGATCATCCAAGAACAAAGAAGAAAATGAATAAATTTTTCTTTCCAAGAAATGCCACAAGAAAGACACAAAAGTAACTTTGATGGAATTAAAAACAAGCCATAATATATGCTAGTTGCTGATGAATCAAACCTTTTTTCTAACTCAGAACACAAGTAATCAGCTAAAAGAATGGTAATTGTTTTCTTAAAGTAATCAAATACAGATTTAGACAGAACATTACTTCTAATTGCCTGAAGACCACAAGTTCTAGGTTTTTTCCTCTTCAACACCCACCTTTTCTGCCATCGTCAATGCAATACTGTACCAGTTAGCATGATAAACATCGACTTCATTTCTTACAGTTCTCGACAATTTTTTTAATGCCTCAATCAAGTTAAAACCGTCAGCAATATCATTACTAGAAGACTGAAGTAACTGAGTAACTGGAAGAGTAAGATCAAAAATACATCTAGTTATTACGAGTGCTGCAATAAATCAAAAGATGTCAAAAGATGTAACAGAGGGGAAGCTTTACTAGAGGTCTCACGATTACACTTGCCTTCGACGTTAAAACTCATTTCTTCCAAGGAAAAAACAATAGCAACATAGAGTTCTTCAAAAGTATCTAAGCTAGTAATACGCTCGACCCCTCTTGTTTTACAAGCACTTTTCAATCTCTTTTTTTCAGAATCTGGACAGCGTTCTCCAATGCATTTCGCCAAAATTAGTTGTCTGCATTGGGAAGAGTTGAAAAAGTTAGCAACTTCCTTCACATGTTCCAAAACGTTTCTTACATACTGAACAGCACAAGTCCCAAAAATAATAAGATTTAATCTGTGACTGAAACAATGTGTGTAAATGGCTTTCTCATTCAAATTCTTAATCCTTGCAGCAAGACCATTAATGCATCCAGCAACAGCACCTGTGCCATCATACCCCTGCCCACGACAGTCCTGAATGTTCAAATTCAACTCTTCGTTTAAACATTTCAAAATCACAGATGCAAGGTCCTTCCCAGACATATCCTCACTACAATGAATGAAACGAAAAAATTCTTCTCTTATGTTGAACTCCTCGTCAACAAAACGCAAAACCAAAGACATCTGTTCTTTATTAGAAATATCACATGTTTCGTCTGCAAACAATGCATAAAACTTGCTCTTTTTTACTTCAACTAGAAGCTGTTCAGTGATGAATTGACCACAACACCTAATTAACTCATTCTGAGTAGTTTTAGAGGTGTAGGAGGCATTTTTATCATGATGCTTAAGATGGGTTTTCAAAATGGTATCCCCTGCACGAACACGGAAGTTTAATAATTCAATAAAATTAACGACATGCTTTTCAGAATATTCTCCAACTTCAGGATGATATTGAAAATCATCCCGATGACCTCAAAGTGGTAATTGAAGGCGACCTGCAAGAATGATGGTATCAACTACTGGAAATAATTTTTTCCTATTCTCTGAAATCTTTTTTTTAAGTTACTGTCAATCATGACGTTTATTGGCTGGCTTTTACCGGAACTCTGATCCAAGATATCCTTAAGGAGAGCCGAAGTGTGAACATGAAGACCTGATGATGTACTTATATGATTTTTTATTGCACTTTTAGCATCAAGCAAATGCGTTAATGGCTCTGAAAAAATATTTTAATTCGACTGTTTTTGGAGGGAAACCTATCACCAAACAAAACACATAGTAATCAAAAAGCACCATTAAAGGACACATGCAAGCTAGAAGACAACTTTATTTTATTGTAATGCCCAGTGGCGTGGTGGCAGGTGGGGCCAGGGTGGCAGGGCCCCCCTAGCTGTTGATTTTGGGGGGCGCTGAATTGAATACGAGTCATCAAGGTTTATAAATGGGCTATAAAAAATTAAAAACGCATTTGAAACAGTAACAGTTATTTTCGCAGTTATATATTCAGTGAATGAAGTCAACTTTAGGGAAATAGGGAAAAAGTAGACAGACCAAAATGAACCTTGTAAGGGGGTCGATTAAAGAATAAGATATTGACGAACATTCTATAACTAGATGTTTCGTTTGTGGCCACAACGCCTGCATGATTTGTCACGATGACTGTAGACAACATACATGCAGGGGAGAAACTAGAACTCTAATTGGGGGGGTGAATATACATATATTCAGCTTTGCTCTGCTGATTTCTATTGAATTTAACATCGCCAACAAATTATAACAGCCCTTAATGATACCGCAGCCTGTACTGCATTGTTTGTATTGTGTTATTTACATTTTCATTGTTACGACGATTCATTTGTCATTTTCAGTAGTAAAGCAAGTTATTATACGGTAAAACGTTTTTAAATCACTTAAAGCTTCTTCGTAAATGTTCAAGATTCATTTATCCGCAGTTATCGAATGTGCATAACAGCATATATTTAATTGAAATTAAGATATTTTTTAAACAACAACATTTTAAGACCAATTAAATTAGTGTCTCAAAATGAAAAACTCTCATTTTGATCAGATATAATTCCGATGTAGTTCGTACAACAAACATTTCATTTGATGATTCCACTTGTGTTGGGAAGTCTATTTTAATATTATTTAATGTACATCATGGATCATGGTACAATGTTAAAGACTAACTGCAATGTCTAATTCTTTCAACAGCACAAAGAGAAAAAAGTCGGGTGCTGAGTATCGAAGATGAAAGAAAGCTAGACAAGAAGAATTTTTAAAACTTTGGGGGGAGTTTTGCTTGATTACTTTAAACCTATACAAAATGACCCATCATGCATTTTGTCACAAACAACAGAGGAGTTAGAATTAAAACTCAGGGAAACGCCGAACATCAGTGAAGACCTTAAAAAAGTGCATGCGCAAGAAAAATCTGAGTCGACAGATGTAAACGATCAAGATGAGAATACTTTCAAATGAATTAAAAGCAGTGATTCTGTTGGTGAATGATCTAATATTGACAGCTTTGTCAATTCAAATGAACGTAAGGAAGTCGAAGGCATCTCAGAATCTGCTGAAAATGAATTGAATTGAAGTATTTCTATTGATACGAAAGAAAACACGTTTGATCCTGAAACAGTTGTTGATCTTAATCTCAGCATTAGCGAAAAAAGGCGTTTACTTAAAATGAATCCATGGCAACCATCCCAGTTTGTTTTGAAACAAAGGAGGATAGTACAAAGAGATCGCACTCGCTATTGCTCACAGCAGGTTTTTTCCACGATAATGGAACAAGACGAAAATGGATTTCCTATTCACTAAGTGAAGACAGCTTGTTTTGCATACCATGCATTCTGTTTACAGATGGAACGTCTAGGGGAGAATATATTCGGTCAAATCAAGGAAAAGCTTTTGCAAACATTGCTTTCTCCAAATGGAAAAAGCAGTATATTAGAATTCTGGAGCATGAAAAATGCAATTCTCATCTAAACGCAAAAGTTGCAGAAACTCTTTTCCTTCAAGAAAACTCAATATCGGATCAGTTTCATCACCAGGGGAAAATCGAGTCTGAAAGACGTAAAAAGAAAATTGTTTTAAACAAAACAGTTTTAAAACGTGTGATAGATGCTATTATGTTTCTTGAAAAAGAAGGGCTTTCCTTTAGGGGTCACTGTGAATCACTGACAAATTTCTATGTTAATACAGGAAACTTTTTGGAAACGCTTAAATTATTGTCAGAGTACGATCAACCAATCAATGAGCATCTTGAGAAAGTTTGCGATCACCAAGTGAAGCAATCGACAAAGGATGGTGGTAAAACTGATGAAAAAGGAATCAAAGGACGTGGCTCATGGCTAACGTTTTTGAGCAACGATATTCAAAATAAGTTAATCAATATCACTGGTAAAGAAATATCTTCTGTAATTGTACAAAAAATACGCAACTGCAAAGCATGGGCGTTGATTGCTGATACAACACCCTATATAACTCATACAGAGCAATTGAGTATATGCGTAAGGCTTGTTAATGAAACTGGCGAGTGTTCTGAACACGTTTTGTCATGCCAAAAAGCAATTGGAACAACTGCACATGACCTATACACTGCTATTACAACAAAATTACAATTGCATGGAGTTTCATTTGAAAAACTTGTTGCCCAAAAGTATGACGGAGCATCCCTTATGAGCGGATGTTATAATGGTTTGCAGGCAATTGTAAAAGAGAAAATTGGAAACCATATCATCTATGTTCACTGCTATGGCGCATACGCTAAATCTCGTCTTGTTCGATTCAGCTTGTGTTGCTATTGATGTCATTACTCTTTTTGACTCTCTCGAAAAACTGCACGTTCTCTTTAATAATTCTCATAAAGTACACGAATTGTTTCAATTGGTTCAAAAGAATGAAAACCTCAAATTTTTTTCGATTAAACGTCTTAATACAGTTCGATAGAATGCAAGAGAATTTTGTCCAAACATATTTCTTTCGAGATTCGAGTGCATAATGCGAGTGCTCCAAAAAGTAGCTGAGCAAAGATCGTTCACTGAAAGTCAGCGAGCAACAGCAAATGGATTGCAAGCAGCTTTTCAGACAAAGCAATTTGTTGCGACTGCCTGTCTTTTCCAAGAAATTTTTGGAATTACTGGACCTTTAAGTCGATATCTACAGAGCGTAAATGCTGACTTTGGAAAAGCAATGGATATGGTTGATAGCTCAATTTCTAGAATTCAAATCATATGTGACAAACCAGAAAAAATCATTGAAATGTCCGATTCTTTTGCGTTAGAGGTCGAATGGAGGTCTACACGACCTCGTCGTCAACGACCAATGGACGGACAACAAGCCAGTGATGATTTGGCAGATTCACCAAAAGCACAATGGAGGCGAGACACATTTTATAAAGTGCTAGATTCCATTCAATTTTCAATGAAGAATCGTTTTGAAAAGAATCGACCACTAATGAAATCATTTGCTTAATTCGCACCCAATCAATTTGACGAGCTCTCGAGCAAGTAAAAGACATATCACGATCTTCAATCTGCAGTGAAAGCCTTTTGTGATGTATATAAGATAGATTCCCAAAGATGCGCTACTGAACTGTTAAGCTTTGCAGAAACATTTAAAAAATTTCCCTTTTCTCAGTTTACAACTCAAAGTGACCATGATCATAATGAGTAGAATTTTGAAACTTTTGATGATGGTGATGATGATGATGAAAATCATTCTGATACTGACATAAGTAAGCATTCGAATAATGCGTCAATTACCGAGAAGGCTAAAACTCCGTCATTCTTAGATGCTTTAAAGCTGTTTTGTTTTCCAAAGTACCATTTAGTCGACGCATACCCAACATTACGCAAAGTTTATTCAATTGCAGTGGCCATACCCATTAGCTCAGCAACTGCTGAACGTTCTTTTTCTTCGCTGAAGAGAGTAAAAACGAGGATTCGATATACGATGGTACAGGTACGCCTGGAATCATTGCTTTTAATGAACGTTGAAAGGGAAACTCTCCTTTCTATCGACAAAGATAGAATCATAACTTTACTTGGGAAAACCTCCCCAACGCTTGCAAAGGCATTAATATAAATATATTCACGCCTGGCATTTTTGCATGCCAAAACGGTTAGCACTATTTTTCACCTAGCAAACCGCCCTTTACTTTGAAATATAATATTTTACACAATATAATATTTTATACAATCTAATATTTTACACAATATAATATTTTATATAATATTTTACGCAATCGTCGAAAAACGACATATTTTCCAGCCTGGATTATAAGTTTATAACTTAAGGTGGTTGAATGAAAATTTATACTGCAACATTTATCTGTAAATATTTTCATATGTTGATATTAAAAACTGTATTATAAAAATATAAAATTACTCGCCATCTCAAAACGACCTAGCACCAGTGCATGCATGGTTTCCTTTTAGCTTTTGGTTCCTTCCCATTAGCCGCCATCTTTAATTTAGTTCCGATTGTGTAAAGCAAAGGGCGGTTTGCTGGGCGGAAAATAGTGCTAACCTGCCAAATCGCTAGTTTGTAAGTCATTGTGTCCAGCGGTTTTTGCACAAAATACTTGATTAAAATAATTAATTAATGAAGATGGCGGCTGTTTCAAATGTGCGATTTTCAGCAGAAGAAAAATTACATCAAGAAGACATATACAACAGCGCCGTTCAACAGCCACCTTCCTCCTTAACAAAAGTTGAAGAGGCAATTTTCGCATTAGCAAGGGACATGCAATGCGAAAATGTGGAAATTGTCTCAAAGCGGTGTGTTGGGCAAGTGCAAGCTGCGCTTCGACTTGCAGAGGTCGACTTTGACACACAACAATAGTTCGCTGAGATTGATGGGACTTTCTATCAATCCAGCTAAGCTCTTAAAGGAGGAGTCACGAATTTTGCTAATGGGGATTCGTCGACGACTTGGTGGCAAAAAAAGCATCAGAAACCCATATTATGGGGAAATTACGAGGGTTACTCCGCATGCTTTTTTTGCTACCATGATGCGTACTGTTTGCACTTTGGATAGTTTTGTGGCTCCTTTCTGTTACCAGGTTGAAAACAAGAAGGCTGAGGTGATATCCTTCACCTCCATGCGCCTTTTGAGTTGCTTGTTTTGTTGTCTGGCTTGTCCAAGGAAGATGTTGCTGCTTACCTAAGGCGAAGTTTTAGCGGACGTCGCAAGGGTCAAACAGCAGCAGTTATAGTAACCGAGGTGAAAGACTTTGTTTATTCAATGATGAGCCTTCCAGTTTCTTATTTTGTACATAAAGACAAACAAACATAAAATTTGCCAAACAGCAAAAGAAGCAACTCATTCAAAAATTAAGAAAAAATATGAAAAAATTCAACCTAATTCATGTCTTACCTCTAAAAACAAAGAGATCTACAAATACCTATTAAATTTATTTCAAATAAAAAGTTGAAACCTGACTAACAACTGAGCCATTTATTAGCTCTTGGTAATTGTTGCATTGCTTGCTTTAAAAACAAAAATAGGGCAAACTAGCACATTGCCTGCGAATACTAGACAGTAAACTTTTCAATGAGGACACCACCCTCTGGCTTCTTCAAGTTTTTATTAAAGTTGACAAAGGTTTAAAAAATTAGTTAAACTACACAAATATCAGTCAATGTAAAATTCAGATAAGTATAATATATGCAAATTTGATTATATGCACATGTAAAGCTAGCATGCTCTAACATGTACATATTCTGGTAAGATTAAGTTGCACAGACTATACTTGTCGTAATGTGATAAAAAACTAAATAGTTTTATTACATTGTATATATACAATTACAATATTACAACTTATCCAAACAATATACTTATTTTAATATCTTTGTCTTCATTCAGCTTGTATAGTACCGCTCGCGTATTTGTTAACATAATTTTGCGTATGATACGCGTATCGTTCTCGTATCATACGCGTATCATTCTCGTATCATACGCGTATCTTTCTCGTATCATACGCGTATCATTCTCGTATCATACGCGTATCCTTCTCGTATGATACGCGTATCCTTCTCGTATCATACGCGTATCATTCTCGTATCATAAGCGTATCCTTCTCGTATCATACGCGTGTCGTTTCATTTTATACGCATGTCTTTCTCGTGTCATACCCGTATTACTTTCTTAATATTCTCGTATATGGTTTCAATATAGTTTGGTTTCATCTATGTACACAAATATAAGTATAAAGTTTTCGAAAACTTTGCATATCTACTTAATTATGAATGCAATGCTATGTTGTTTATGTCTTTTCGTTTGATGTTCATATCTATAACGCGGACTCCCGCTATGATGAAGAAAAACTTCAGCATCTAAAGTATTAAGTTTAGGACATGAAAGCAACAACACTATCACAAATCGAGAGACAAGTTTATATCATAGAAGAATTTATTGAAAACTTATTGGTGTGGAAAAAACCCAATTACAAAAATTATAAGTGCATTATACTAAAATAGTTTACTTACAATATTTTTTATTGAAATGTTTGTTTCTAATATAAGAATCAATCGTTTGAATACACCGAGCCCAAATTTTGGTTACTTTAACCTGAGTATCAGGATAATATTTAAATACACACTCTTTTGAGATTCATTCGAAGTTGTGTGTGCTATAAACATAACAAACGACACACTAACAATTGCTTGGTAGCGCAATGATGACATAAAAAAGTGTCAGTATGCACTTAAGATATTTTATTCACGAAATAGTTTAAAGGCACGATATAGCAAAAGAATTTTTAATAGATGATCTTATATATACATGTATATGTAATGCATTAATAAATTTTGAGTTGCTTTTGCAATGAGCTGCGATTGTCTCACGTCGTATCTAAGTATACATATGACTCATCAATGACGTAGCTGAATAGTTTGTGACACACCTTACATAAAAACACGGAAACTCATTGTGATAACTTTCTTGTTAGTTTCATATCATCATCTCCTTTTATTCTCAACATTTGTCTACATTGCATTCTCGATATTTTGGGCGAAGATGCTACGAAAATTAACAAAAACTGCAAAAAATTGCTTGGTATATTTCACAATTGATGATACGTGCGTATCAACGTCTGCAATCTCTGATAGTGTCCGTATTGAATGAATAGTGTTTTCAAGCGACAAAACATTTATTTGCCGTACGATACGCGTATCGCGTATATCGTATTTTACTTCTTTGAGCGCTGAATCTAAATCTCTAAAATTTACAGAGCACCGCGCTCAAACGATTTATTATGACATAGCTTTTTGTCAATTGCCTATAAAGTCTATCAAGTGACAGTTGGCTATTCTGTATTTCTCGAGTAGACGAGGAACTTTGTTGTGAATGTGACCGAGTTTACAACGTAGTTGGATTCGATAGTTGATGTTGCAAGATGCACATCCACATAAGCATGTTATTAATAAACGTGTATTCTATTCGTATGAATCGAATCGTATTTTAATAAAAGGCACGTTTCGTCGTGATATAATAAACGCCTTAAATAAAACATTAAAGTCGATAGGAAAATATTACACAGATTTCTGAAAGTGCATAAAACATTAGCTTTAAATGTTGACCAAAATTTATCCTGAAAAAATAGTGAAATAACATAGAATTCCATACCAGGTATACTACGTACGCAATATCAAAAAAAAACCAACGAAATCGTTAACAATTTGAAAGCAAAATTGCTGCTCATTACGATAAACAAAGTTCTATCAAGTATCACAGCGTTTCATCCTCGTATTATACGTACGCTTATCGTTCACGCATTATACGCGTATCATACGCGTAGCGTATGTTAACAAATACGCGAGCGGTAGGGTACATAAAATTACTTTGCTTTGTAACAAATCACAAAAAAAGCAAATGCCAAATCAAAAAGCAATTGTTAAATAATTGTTTTTTTGTAGAATGATTGCTATAAGCAATTACAGGGAGACAGTTCTCTGAACAATTAGCCCCAAAGAGCAGGAAATTTTCATTGCGGCTCAACATGCCATGTCCAATGTTTAGAAAACTTACCAGCCAAGAGCATGCTGAATCATCTCTTCCAAATCTCTACCAATAGCAACATGAAATGAGTTTGGCTGATTAAAAAAAGTTTAACTTACCAATTTCAAATAAAATTCTGCAAGCTTAACAAGAATATCTGTAAAACCATTGACCTTCTCACACTCATCCAACCCATTGCACAGATGTTCACGAACACTAAATAACTTACCAATATCAATAGATTTAAATAATGTATTGCATTAATCTATCATAGGGAACCAGTCGAGGGGTGGGACATTTAGCAACACTAACACCTTTAGCCCTCTTACTACCACATATCTGCTCATATGAGCTAGCCTTATAAACTCTTCTATACTTTTCTTTGCCCATAACTCCTTTGCTATAATACACAGCAATCGATCGTAGCATATTCTCATCTGATCTTTCGAACTTCTTCAAATCTTCTTTGTAAATTTTTTGAAAAACCTTGCTCTTAAACTTACTGCACTTTTCTAATCCTTTTACTATATCACCAACTTTGCACTTTTTTTCTAATGTCTCCAACATTCCAATGGTACCAGGCTTTGTATCACCCTTACTACCTCCATGAATGGCATTAGCCGCCAACATTGTCTCCATCCTGCGTGTTCGACCAGTGGACTCCACACAACCTTGCCCAGTTGGTTTGTTTCTTCGCCTAACAACTGCCTTCCGGCCTATGCTAAAACCTTTCTCCTCTTGTTCCTCCTGCCTACTTCCACCTTCAATGAACTCTGTCCTGATGCTATCTAACTCTTCTACTTCATTCACCAATTTCTTTACCTGTAAAATTTATGAATACAGTTCCAGCACAAAAATGGAATACATATTCTGATATAAAATACAAGCACAAACAGTTCACACTAAAAATACAATTAAACTGAAATAATACGCCTTGGCGCTAAATATTTCGATTCTTTATAAAACAATCTTTCATTAAAAAATAAGCCTATCATTACAAAATTCGACACATCATGTCAAAATATTGCATATGTTATTGACTTATTGACATAAGTAAAGATCGAGTAAGCAAAGATCATTTCAAATCAAACTACTAAACATTTTTTACCTTATCATCAAGACGTTTAAGCTTCTGAGACACACATTTTGCTTTCTTTTGCTTGCTCATATTTCCTTCCCATGCCAATCTTTTGTTGCGCATGTATTCCCCAACATTGAATCGTTTGTAAAGCTGGATTTCCACTTCCCGGTAAAGACGGAAAACGGTAAACGCCAAACGGTACAGGCATGCGCAGTAGAAAATGTAGCACCGCAAAACGGTATGCACACCGTACTGCTTTCCAATTTTAAAAGTTGAAGTCAAGTCAACTTTTTTCCGAGGAATTCATACCGTTTCACTTTTTAGCCAATCAAGTTATACCCCAAAAATTGACTACCTGTGTGTTTGCATACCTAGCATTACATCTAAAAAACCATATTGTTAGTTTTGTCCTAGTTATGTAAAGTCCATAGCAAAACTTCAGATGATATTGATATTTTGTTCATAAACTCATTTGCAGATGCTTTTATTTTTTTGCTATTAAACCAGATGTGTATAAAAATATTGCGAGTATTGCACACCACATGTTGTGTTATGCTTTCTTTTTAAATTTGTGACTTGGTATGCTTTTGACAACAATTAGTTATTTTACCCATATGTTTTTCAGCAATTGAAGCAGAAAATGAGTTCAAAAGGTTAAGAGAAAATTTCCGAAAGTGTCTGAAAAAGAGAGAATTGAATCACGATCTGGAGCAGAAGCAAAAAAGTTACCCACATGTGCCTTCTTTGTTGAATTGAGTTTCCTTAGAGATAGTGTTTCTAATAGAAAATCAACAAGCAATGTGAATGTACCCAGACTATCAGATAGTCGATCATCGTCACAATTTGATTTAACTCAAGTATCCTCAGGCAGTTCCAATGAAATAGCAATTGCTGCACCTGGAATGAGAAATCCATCACCCAAGCCCAAACCATCCTCAGAAATCATAGCAGTCTCAACGAAAACTTGAAAACGAAAAGAAGATGATGACCTTTGAATGCAGCTCTTACTGCAGCAATAGTCAAAGACATTAATAAATCTGGTGAAGACACAAATGATTCTGATTTACTTTTTTGTAAAAGTCTGGTGGCACCTTTAAAACAACTCTCATCTAAGAAGAACAAGAGAGCTAGAATCAAACTTTTAGAGGTATTAATGAGCTTGATGAATGATTAACTGCATGCTATATAACTGCATTAACTGGAACTATAAATACCATTTTGATGTTTAAGTTCTTATTTTATTTAATTCTAGTGTGTTTTGTTGAAGGTAAATTGGTTTTCAACTGATGCTTGTTGTTTTGTCATTTATAATTACGATTGCTTTTTCTGAAGGCCTTATCACGATTAGAGCATTAAAATTCTGGTTATATGTGGGTATTTTTATACATGTTTATTAGAAAACTAGCATACTTAAAACTTAAAAAATTACAAACTTTCTGCACATTATATATGTTCTACTTTACTCATATGTACATGTTTCATTAATGAATGCTCCAACAATTGTCAAACCCAGTTAAAGATAACTTGTATTATTCATGTGTTGCTGTGACATGCTTGAATTGCCATGGTACTTGCCCTGCCTCAGACATGAAATAATCACAAAAATTTTCTCGTATTCTCTTGGCTATTTTACTGTAATTATTAGAACCAAGTTGTTGAATGTCAGCCAACCCAGCTGTGCTATGAAATGCTTCTACTTCGTTGCGCCAGGCTCCATTTTTAAATCCATAGCTGTTTTCGGTATCTGCAAAACCTGGAGGACAGTACCTACTTGCCTCAAAAGATTTGCCATGCATCAAGTAATTATGCAATGCCACAACTGCTTTTGTTGTACAAACGACCAAGTCAACTTTACCAATAATGGGGCGTCGCCAAATTCGGAAAAGTGCAGCAGCTATGCCAAATGAGTTTTCAATAACCCTCCTAGCTCTAGTAAAACGATAGTTATAAATCCTCTCTTTCAAAGAGAGTACCTCGCGCGGGTAGGGTTTCATCAGTTGCTCAGACAAACGGAATGCCTCGTCCCCAACAAAAACAAGGAAATTTGTTTTCTGATCCAGGTATCTTCTCATTTCTGGGTAGATGCAAAAGATCATGTTCTATTGCATATCCTAGATTACTACTAGAAAAAACGCCTCCATCACTATTTCTGCCCGAGTCTCCGATATCTACGAGGATGAACCGGTATTGTGCATCGCATACTGCAAAAAGAACAATTGAGTGAGTTTCTTTATAATTAAAGAAACTCGACCCTGATCTTGCTGGAGCTTGCATGACTATATGCTTGTCATCAATCGCCCCCAAGCAATGTGGAAAATTCCATTTGCGATTAAAATCTTTCGCAATGTTCTTCCATTCGACTTCACTTTCGGGACACTTAACGTAAATGGGTGAAAGAACATCCCAAATAGCTGACGTGGTCTCTCTTATAACACGGCTGATAGTTGTAGGATGTATACGGAAATTGCTTGACAGCGAAGCGTGAGAGTTTCCAGTGACCAAGTATCTTAGAGTAACTGAGAGCCGCTCACTCGGAGATATTGGTTCTCTTTTTTCACTGCACTTGGCGATTTTAGAAGCATTAAGCTGCAAAAGTTCCTCGAACTGGGATACGGACAACCTGAAGTATTTGAAGTTGTATTCCTTATCAAAAAGACTAATCTCTTCTACAAGAAGGTGAAATTCTCCTTTTTGCTTTCTTTCCTGAAATATTCTTCGAACCCACATTCTCTTTTTGTATTTTTTTCGCAGTTGCATTCTTCTTTTCAATAGCAACAGCATCATTAATGTTTTTGTTCTAAGTTTAGCCATGATGATGCGCATCTGTTTTAAAATGTCCGCCAAAACAAGAGGAAATTAATAAACGGAAAATTTCCTTCATGTGTACCGTTTACCGTTACCGTCTTATCGGGAAATGAAAACTTACTAATTTTGTGAGCATCAACTCAGTATTATCTGCCATCTTGCTACTACCCAGGAGTCAATTTTTGTGGTATAATTTGATTGGCTAAAGGCGGATTTCCACTTATTGAAAACTTTCCTATCTTGGAAAATTCTTTAAGCTGAGCATGCGCTCTAGTCGTGTTTCTCCATCTTCGGTCGGAAATATTTTTCTATGCCAGGAATAAAGAAAGTTGAAAAATTTCAACTTTTTTTTTTCTTTCATTGGAAAATATCTTTACAAACCAATCAAAATCAAGTAGACGTGCGGGCAATGTTTAGCCTGAACTACTGCCTGAACATTGCTGCCCGCGAGTTCAAAACAACATGGACGGATCAAACGAAGTCTACAATTCAAACAACAACGATTTATTGACAATATCGGATAGTCGTTTAGCAGAATTACTTCAAGACCCATCACAATCCAGTGTTAACCTTTGTCCTTTGCCAAGAACTGATTTTATGTCTTCAAGTACAATCAATGTGACGAAATTGGACAGTCGTAGCAAAAACATTTTAACAACACAGTTGATAGAGTTAGTGCGAGACAGACCATGCCTATGGGACGTTTCAGCTAGATCATATAAGGAGAAGCCAAAGAAAGATGAAGCTTGGAGACAAGTTGCTACATAGCTTCGTGTCACAGGTTGATTTAACTTTGTTCATAAATGTTGATATAATTTGCTTTATCATATACGTACTGACGTACATACATTTAATTTATCGTAATACTGCAGTTTTTAAGAAAATGAAAACCTTTCTTTTGAAATATTTGCGTAGATATTGCAATTTTAAAAAGTGAATGGACAGGAATAACAGCAAACTACAAAAAAGCCTTGAAACGCAGGGAAGGAAAATCGGGTGATCCAGGTTGTAAGAAATTGCCAAATTGTGAATTTTTTAATGAATTAAGTTTCCTGCATGAGATTTGTTCAACACATGACACCTATGGCAACATATCCATCGGCAATGAAGGATCTCCAACACAACCATTTGAAAATGTATTTCCCACTACTTCTCCTGCTTTATCTGATGTCTCCTCAAGTTCTTTAATGTCAAACTCGCCCGCCTCGCCAGTTCCTGTTACTCCAGATTAACATGACTTGACTTCGACTTTTAAAATTGGAAAGCAGTACGGTGTGCATACCGTTTTGCGGTGCTACATTTTCTACTGCGCATGCCTGTACCGTTTGGCGTTTACCGTTTTCCGTCCTTACCGGGAAGTGGAAATCCAGCTTAACCAAGCTTAATCCAGCTTAACCAATCATGTGAAAATCGTTCCACCGTTCCCGGAATCGGAAATAGACAAGTACTTTTTGCATTTTGAAAAAGTCGCCGAAAATTGTAAATGGCCCAAAGAAAGTTGGACCATGTTTTTACAAAGCGTTTTGATTGGAAAAGCTAGGGAATTTTTTTCTCAAATGTCTGTAATTGATTCTGCGGATTATGACTTAGTAAAAGATGCGATCCTGAAGGGTTATGAGTTGGTCCCCGAAGCCTACAGACAAAAATTTCGTGCTATTAGCAAAAATATATCTATAACTCACTTAGAATTTGCTGAACAAAAAGCTCAACTTTTCGATCGATGGTTAGCTTCGGAAAAAGTCCAAGATTTTAAAACTTTACGGCAGTTAATTTTAATGGAAGAATTCAAAAACTGTATCCACTCTGAAACACGAGTTTTCCTTAACGAGCAAAATCCTAAGACACTTAGTGAAGCAGCCCGTCTTGCTGATAATTTTTCGCTTACTCATAAATTTGCAGTTAAAACTAACCCACATCCGTTTTCACAAAGAAACACTCAAAACACACTTGATGGAAAACAAACACATTCGTCACGATTTTCATCGCGGTTTCCGAACAATTACGCACAAGGCAGACATAACTTACAAGGCAACGGAAGTCAAACAAAACAAAATTTCCAAAGCATGCAATACCAAGGAAAGCAATATTCATCCTGTAATTCCCCATTTCGACAAGTAATTTGCGATTATTGCAAACGAAAAGGGCACACAAAATCTGAATGTTATTTGTTGAAATCGAACAGACCACCATCAAGACCGACGGGAATTCTTTCAAGATCCGACCAAAATATAAACAACAAAAATAAATCTGTACACAAAACCACTCGTAAAAATGCACAGGAGAATCCGAACAAAGCATTACCGCATGAAACACTACACCATAATATCACAACAACCAAGCACAAAGATTTCAGTGACAGTGATATGGAAACTTTTAAACCTTTTATTCATGATGGTAATGTCACAATCAACTCCAACCGTCAACCAGTTTATGTTCCAATTAAAATACTCCGAGATACAGGAGCTTCACAATCAGTAATATTGGGCAATACTTTGCCATTTTCCGAACAGTCATACTCAGGAAAGAAGTTGTTAATTCGTGGAATAAGTTCCACTGAATACGAATCAATCCCCTTACACAATATTAAATTGCAATCTGATCTTATAAAAGGTGATGTTGTGATAGGTGTTATCAACACCTTGCCCTTTGCTGAAAACATCTATTACTAGGCAACGATTTGGCAGAAGAAAAGATACAAGCAGGTCCCGTTTTAAGCAACAAACCAGTTTTCACACAACAATCCAACCTCACTGAGCAAGTAATCCCTGATTTATATCCTTCATGTGCAATAACAGGAGCTTCAAAAAAACGACAAGACGAAAGTCTTAAAAACACGGAAAATCATGACATGCAAATAGAAAACACGTTTCTTCACGATATTTTCGAAAACCAAAAACCTTTAAAAATTAGCTTCATATCTAAGTCAGATCTTATCGAGAAACAACAAAATGACCCCAACATTTCAACACTTTATCACAAGGCTTCAGAAGGAAGCAGATGTCAAAAGCGATCCCGTTTGTTATTATATTAGGAATGGTGTATTAATGAGGAAATGGCGACCACCAAACACTTCGGTAAACGATGAATGGGCGTATCGATATCAGATAGTTGCACCTCAAGCATATCATCATGATATTCTAAGTCTAGCGTATGAAACCCCCCTTTCAGGACATTTAGGGAAAAATAAGACTTATAATAAGATCATAACACATTTTTATTGCCAGGAATAAGGAAGGATGTTGCAGAGTTTTGTAAAACTTGCCATGTCTGTCAAGTAGTGGGTAAACCAAATCAAACTATTCCAAAAGCACCTCTACAGCCAATTCCAGCATTTGAAGAACCTTTTAGTCGAGTTCTCATTGATTGCGTAGGACCACTACCAAAAACCAAAAAGGGAAACGAATATCTATTAACTATTGTGTGCGCTTTCACTAGATTTCCAGAAGCGATTCCTTTGCGAAATATTCGAGCTAAAACTATTGTACAAGCTTTGACCAAATTTTTTACGCTTGTTGGAGTTCCAAAATCAATTCAGTCAGATCAAGGCTCAAATTTCATGTCTGGCTTATTCCAACAAGTTATGCACGAATTAAATATAACGCAATTCAAATCTAGTGCCTATCATCCGGAAAGTCAAGGAGCGTTAGAACGTTTTCATCAAACATTTAAAAATATAATTCGCATGTATTGTCAGGATAAAGAAAAGGATTGGGATGAAGGTGTTCATTTCCTTCTGTTTGCGGCTCGTGATTCAGTCCAAGAATCGTTAGGTTTCATCCCTTTTGAACTTGTTTTCGGACACACGGTCAGAGGACAACTCAAACTTCTCAAGGAGAAACTCTTAACTGAGGAAAATAATCCAACGAATTTATTAACTTATGTTTCAGATTTCCGAAATAAGTTGACCACTGCATGCGAAATTGCTCGAACAAACCTTGAATCAACTCAAAATTGCATGAAAGGAAAATACGATAAAAATTCAGTTACGCGGAATTTCAAGGTTGGCGACAAAGTACTTGCGTTACTGAAAATACCAGGAACACCTCTTCAGGCTAGATATTATGGTCCGTATGTTATTGAGAAGAAAGTGAGTGATTTGAATTATGTCATCATAACTCCAGATAGGCGTAAGAAAAATCAACTATGCCATGTAAATATGTTAAAGCCTTATTTCGATAGAAAAAGAGAAAGGAAAGAGAATGTAGGAAGTGTAGTAAGTAAAGTATCTGAGGAAGAACTTTCATCTTTAACTGACACTGCAAGTAAGCTGAGCAACTCTGAAATCTTGAAGAATATTCTTTCCAAACTCACTCATCTTAATCCAACTCAGAAAGCTGATATAGAAAATCTCCTCAACCAACATCTCGAGTTATTTCCTGATGTGCCTTCCCGAAGTCACCTTATTGTACATGATGGGGATGTAGGCGATGCATCACCTAAAAAACAGCACACATACCGTCTTAATCATACAAAAGAAAAATACCTCAATAAAGAAATCGACTATGTACTCGAGCACGATTTAATTGAACCCAGTCACAGCAGTTGGTGTTCACCATGTATTTTGGTTCCCAAACCTGATGGCACTTATAGAATGTGCACGGATTATAGAAAAGTAAACACTGTTACTAAAACCGATACCTTTCCCATTCCACATATGGATGATTGTGTTGACAAAATTGGTAATGCAAAGTTTGTTTCCAAATTAGATCTTCTAAAATGATTTTGGCAGATACCATTGAGCGACAGAGCAAAAGAAATATCTGCATTCGTTACACCCAAGGGACTTTTTCAGTATAAAGTCATGCCATTTGGTATAAAAAACTCTCCAGCGACATTCCAACGTTTGATTAATCACATCATAATGGACATCAAAGGATGTGAAGCGTATATTGATGATGTAATTATCTATAGTGATACATGGGAAGAACATCTGAAAATAATGCGGCAGTTTTTTCGAAGGTTATGTGAGGCTCGTCTCACCATCAATCTTGCGAAAAGCGAATTTGGATGTGGTCATGTGACATATCTTGGACATGTAGTCGGACAAGGTCAAGTAAAACCAGTCAATGCTAAGGTCGAAGCGATCTCCAAATTTCCTCAGCCTACTTCAAAGAAACACTTAATGCGTTTTCTCGGTATGGCTGGATATTATCAAAAATTTTGCCCAAACTTTTCAACAATAACCGAACCGTTGACCAATTTGCTACGGAAAAATGCCAATTTTACTTGGATAACCTCATGCCAGAACGCTTTTGACCAGCTAAAAGCCCTATTACAACATTCCCATGTTTTGTCCGCTCCGGATTTTCAACGCCCCTTCAAACTTGCTGTCGATGCAAGTGATGTTGCAGCAGGAGCAGTTTTGTTACAAGAAGACAAGGATGGTGTCGATCACCCGTTTTTAGCGATCACAACCCTCTCGTTTTCATCAGTAAAATGAAGAACAAGAATCAACGTTTGCTCCGTTGGAGTCTATTATTATCCGAATTCAACCTTGTTATCAAACACATTAAAGGTAGAGACAACCTCATCGCTGACTGTTTCGCACGACCTTAGAACATTATTATCTTAAGGAAAGCTTTTCAATCTTTCTTTTTTTTAAGGGAAGGGTGTTACATGATAATACATATTCATGTAAATTATACTTATTATTGTTATACACTTAAATATATTATTAGTTAACGAGTTAGTGCTCTTTGTAAAATGCCTTACTCATACATGCATGTGTATGATAACCACAATAACAGGAATAGCTTACGTATAGGACGTGGTCAACCTACTGACCACAGACAACGTACAGGACATGGGTAATCAACTGACCACAGCTTACGCAAACGCGGTTAATCGTACGTCATTGTGCAATCACGTATAAGCCGAGAATCGAAAGTTGTAGTTATGTTGGTGCTTAGTAGAAGTCCACATCAGAAGAAAACTCATGTAAAAGAAAACGAACTATTTACGAAAACAACCAAAGAATCCAGATATATATCCTATCCATCAACGAAAGAGTCACTGAAAGTCTGAAAGCAGTTGTCTTAGATAAGTTTGAACATTTAAACATTTATATTATAACGATTATATCAAAATTATTAGTATATTAAATAAATATTTTAAGAATTGACAGCAACTTCTCCACAAGGTTTTGCTCCTTTTGTTACGCGCAATTGAACCAAAAGCGGCCATTTTATTATTAGTCGGGACGTTCGTAACAAATGTTATAAAAAAACGAAAAAATCAACAAAGTTTTGGTTGAAACAATGGAAAATTAAGGCTATAGTAAGGTGTACGAAATATGAAAATATACTTGTTAAGTGTCTACAGAAATAAGCCAATAACTCACTGGATTTTCTGAATTTTGGCGATCAATAATTGGCGTTATCCCTAAAGATAAAAAAATTGGCCTTTCTTAATAATGAGAACTAATTGCCTATGTCAAAATCATTCAAAGAGCCTAGAAAGCTACATGAACAAAGAAGCGGACAAATTCGTTGTTTTACGCATTTATCATCAATCAATCATATACATTTCAACCATTTTTTTGTCGATTTGGATAATTTAAATTTTAAACCTTTTTTGTGCTTATCAACACCTGTATGCTTTATTTAACCAACGGTAATGGCAAATCGACAATGGCATTATAAGACGTTCATTATTCCTCATTGTCTTTGTTCAACAATAACTACAATATCTAAACAAATAAAATTTCACCTTACTTTGATCACGTTACAATATAGAAGCGCTTGTTCCAAAACACCGTTTCTTGCTAAAGTTGTGCTAAGAATAACAAATGAAACGGGCCAACCGTCAACCATTGATAGCGAAATCGTGTTACACGTGAATAAACATGTTGAATTATTCCTTGCCCAAGTTCTGTGTTTATTCAAATAAAATGAAAACAGCATGTACTTACGATGAAAACGTTGATCAGCTCGTTCTTGAATGTGTTGTATCAAATATATATTCTTTCTTGGGTTAAAAATTTTAGTAACTTAAGATCGACTTGCCACTTGTAATGAAGTATACAGAAGACATGTGCAAAATAGTATTCTGAGCCCGCAAATTTCCTTAACGTCTACAGCGATTTATGGTTCTTTTATTGCAAACGACTTTGAAGATGACTACCGCTAAAGTTGTCAAAACGTCAGTCAACAACAACAACAACAAAAACAGTCCTTCTCAGGACTATACCATCCTGGACTATCTACATTCACAAACATATAATAAATGTCCAAGGTATGCAAGCCAGTATGTCACTAAATCACACTAGATCTATCTCCAATCATCTTGAAAATGTATTGTTCTGTTCAGTTTTGCTAGTGCATTCTCTTAGCTTTACGCTTCTACTATCAACTGTTCTGCTGTTGAGCAACAGCACAACGTTTATAGCGCTGTAGTGTATCTTTGTGTTACACGCTAAGCAAACTTTTTCCTTTTTTCTAACTTTATGAAATAAGAGAGTAGCATCAAATGGAAAATTGTTCGCAGTTGTATTCGTATTGATGATCTCGACCTATACATTAACGGATTTGCATGTGTTTGATTGCGACAATTCATGAAAACTGTCCTTTATTACAATTATCTTCTGCCGTTATTTTTACAATAATGTGAATTATGTTCAGGTGTATTGAAAAGCTTACCTTTTATTTGTAGTTTCCTTTCGGTTTTGTGAACAACTGCCCTTAAGTGTTTGGTATCATGTGACTGACTAACGTTACGTGTGGCATGTGAGTCTCTTTTTATTCGTTGATTCCGCTTTACCATTGGTCGCTTTTTTTCATGCCAGGTTGGTATGGTTACAGTCTAGGAACAATCTGTGCGTCTATCCGTGCACAAAATGCACAATTCGAATTAGTAATAATGACAGGTGCGACCTTAGAAACAACAATAGCAATTCCAAACTTGAAACCCCCCATACAATTTACATGAAAAACAGTTTTAGCTACTCAGCTGCATAACTTTAGAATGGTTTACAGACTACACAGTAAATGTAGCTGTACAAGACGCTGTACCAAAAAAGTGTCGTTTCCCTGTTCATAATGGTGACTGTACTTTATGTCAAAAGATTTCCAACCTTCTTAATTCCGCCATTTAGATAAGATAACGGTAAAGTTAATTTATAATTGCATATGTAACTTTAAACATTAAAATTTGAAATAAATAACCTCTACAGAGAGGGTTAATTAGGTACGTAAATGACTTTACTAATTGACAGCACATTTTCACCATAGTGACGTTAATTTGAAGAAAAGCATTACACTAAAGAACTTTAAATGAAACCGATGAATCAATTTGCCAAATTTATAACATTGTTTAATTTGAAAGGATAGTTCGATACATGTGCAAGTGTGCCATATTGTAATTTCACGTGATACATTTGGACTTTTAAACCCTACAATATATATATATATATATATATGTTTGAAAATTTGTAATCCAGGCATTGAATACATAAAACATAACAGTTTCTCCGGATTTTAAATGATTTTTTATTGAGCTTTCGACTCGTTGCTTCGAGCTTTCATCAGAATGAGGATATTTATTTACACGTGCTTTAAGCTTGGAGACGTTTAGAGCGTCTAATTGGATTAGTGGGTGAATTAATGTGATTGGATGGGGTAAATATATGTAAACAAATGACGGGCAACTTGATAAATACATGTTGATAAAGTGACTTATACGAAAGTGAACTGTGCGAGAAAGTGGAAAAAGTTTCTTTGAAAATTTCTAATCATAATATTTTTGCAGCTTGAAGAAGCCTTAGAAAATGGCTTAAAAGCTTTCAAGCCATAGTTGTATTGCAAAAATGTATTTTCACGAGAGATTTTATAGATTCTCGTCACTTTTTACGTTCATATTGAGCAATACGGTTAGCCACTGAACATCGTTCTGGTACCTCTATATTAGGATTCTTGGAACTCCCTTCTGGGTTCGACCTATTGGGGTCTACTGAGCGTTTTGGCGACTTCGATTTCGAATTGTCAACCGTTTTTGTACCTTTTCTTGCTGTAAGGTTTATTTTCAACCTAACCATGTTCCCAGGAAAATTTTTCGCTGAAAAAAAGCCAAGTATCCTGCCAGGAAAAAATTTTTTATTCTTTTTCACAATCGACTTACTCTGAGAATTTATGTGCGATACAAACGATTCCTCTAGGGCAAAGCTTTTTTTCAAATGAAGTACACGCTCTTTTGTAACCAAAGCCACCTCACCGTTAGCGTGTTGAACAAGACGAAACTTATCGTCAAACATTCCTGGATCGTATTCTGTTTTCATCAGCACGAGCGACAACTGATGTTTCTTAGTTGCAGGAGAGAAAATCTCAACCACTAACTTTGAATCAGATTTTTTGAAGTAGTAACCTGTTATGGTGTCGAAGTCGGGTGTATAAATTACTTCATCATACGCGCTGATTTCTTTCAGAGTTGGATCGAACTTCATGACTTTTATTAGATCACCTTCCATGCTGTAGGTGAGGAGTTTATGAAATTATGAAAACGCTCCTCTCGATTGCTATTTTGTTATCAGAAGAAACAGAAAGTTTTCATCTCACCAAAGATTAGAGAAGGTTTACCTTTTTCCTTCAACTTCTTCAGAAAGAGTTCACCATCTTTGTAACATCCACGCACGGTGATATTCCTCTGGTCACCTTCAACAAATGCAACAACAATTCTTTCATCTTGTGTTACAGACATGAGCAGATTTCGTCCGTCTTTGTTGCCGGAACTTTAATTAGACTGTTATTGTGCCATCTTGTTGAAAATTGATAAGTCTTTACTTTCACAACCAGAAAAACATATACGCCATTGTTACCAACTGTCATACATTTAACTTCCGAATCATCAATCTCACAACTTTCTTTACACCACGGTTGAAGCTTTCCTGTTTCACTGTCGACTTTTTGGAGGTTTTTTCCAGAAATAATCAGCATTTCTCCTTCGTTGGTTAATGTGATTTGTTTGTAGACAAATAGGTCACTTTCATCCATGCAAAAATGATATTCGTGCCAAGGTGTTGAGGAACTCGCGATTCCTTCAACTTCTTTAAAATACAAAGGATGAAACATTTTCTCACCACATTTAATCAATGGCCAATCAAGAACTGCGTAACTTTTGGATGGGTTGTTGGACATGAAATTCGCCAACAATAAATTGATTATTATTACATTGTCAACGTTTATAGCCCTCTCGTCTTTGAAAAGTGCTGGTTTCATTTTTGAAAACATCTTTCCAATTTCGGGCAATGAATGTAATATTTTTAGGTATACCATTGAATCCTTTTCTGCTGCCTCGCTATCATTATAATGTCGTAGGATAGAACTTGCGATGCAAACCAAGCACGCTATTATTCTTTCTTCAATTTTTAATGATTCGTTGTGAAATGCATTGCTTGCTTCTTTGTCTGCCTCTATAAAAGACTCTTGAGCCAACTTCTGTCGCTCTTCTATTTTTTCCAATTCTTCTTTTTTAGACTCCGCGAGGTTCAGTCTTTCAATGCCTTTTTCGAAATGACAGAGGCTACTTTGTACATCCTTTTTACACATTCCTTTTAGTGCGTCTAAGTTGCTTTCAATTACACCTAATAGTTCCAGTAGTGATTTCCCACTTTTTGCAACTACCGCCAACAGACTAATACCTACCGTTACAGGATCCATTGAGTTTTCTTCTGTTTTTGCTTCGTTTATTAATCTAAAAAAGGTTTCGTAGAATACAGGAATTATAATATAGGAAAGGTTATTGTTGATCAAAGAACTTCTACTAGTTTTAAAACCATCCCGAATTTTTATTCCCTCTATGCAGTTCCTTTAGCTAAATCATTAATTTCTGTCGTGATTGAATTCATCCATTGTTTTCTCTCTCTCATTCAGCTGCCGAACTCAAACATATTTGCATGGCAGTAGCTAAAATTAAGCGGGCTTTGTCTCGGGCGTCTCGTTGTAACTGTGATGCACAACGCGTACTTTTTGTATAAATGTATGTTATGGCGTCAAGTAATTTGCACAACTAAGGTCATTTGTGATGTTTCATGAAACGACTGCAATGATTTGTTCATTAGTAGTCTTTATTTTATGTAAATAATTGACAAATGCTTAAATTTTTCTAAATTTTTTCATGATGAAAGGATAACAATAATAATAAGGTCCAGTTGAATTGTTAAAGCTCGGTTAAAGCTCTGGCAATAAATTGCAGAGTTGTGCCTATTGTCGAATATATGGTAAATATGTAGAACGTAAAGAAAGAAGACACGGAAGAGCTTGATAGGAATGCTCAAATGCACTTAGGGAGCAAGGAAAAAACAAAAGATTATATACGGAAAAAAGTGCCGGTTGAAAAATTGAGATCATACAACAGTACTGGCAGTAAGTAGTATTGCAATAACTAACAATAAGTAGATTAAAGTGCCAGGGGGCGGATTTAAGGGTCATCAAATCCATCACGCGACGAACGTATGAAATGGTGATTAATTATTCATGCAACATACTAAAATTAATAAATAATTAAGTCAACTATCACATATCGTAAGCCAAACGAAAGCATAACGATCAGAATTAATTAATGGCCTGAGTGTACAGCCGTTTTTTTAAGGAAAGCTATGTAATTAGCCTCAAATATGATCTCAAGCCCACAGATCCATCAAAAAGTCAAATCTTAGTGTTCTCATTGGTCAATTCGCCTATTGCCATGGAAACTTGCGGTTTTGATGTATCTGTGGGGAGACCTGGGGCCGGTTGTATAAAGGTCTTAACTACTTTTTAACTACACTTTTTGCAGTTAAAAAGTAGTTAAATTTAACCACGCGGTTAAGTGAGTTGTATAAAAAAGTATTTAGCGCTAAATGCAGTTAAAAGGTAGTTAAAGTTAACTATGCTATGGAGCATAGTTAACTTTTCAAAACACAGTTAAATATGGCGGCTTAGCTTCTCAAAGACAATTATGGGCGAGATGTTGTTGATCAACAAGGTTTTACCTTGAGTTTTTAATCACATGTATCTTCCATGGCAAAGGCTTTTAGAATAAGAGCTTTATGGACAATGTACTACATTCGTCAGTGCTGTAAAATATCCCAAGTTTTGCTGACGAAAAACAGCCAACAATTTCTCCACGTAACAAATCCTTTTTTACACAAGAGCAATTGCATTTTGTATTATCTTTCCTTGCGTCCGTTAGCTCTTTGCAACTCATAAGCGAGACTCTCAATTGAGATAGAGCCACTTCTTTAAGATTAGTGCACATAACTCGTTGACATTGTCTTACAAATACGTACAATTCGTTGAATGACAAAAAAAAAACAAAGAATGTTATTCGAGCAATGAATCCTATAGCCTTGGATGTATCAAATATTCAAATTGCGGGGTTTTCCCTATGCATTTTGCTTAATTGAATATCATATGCATCATATAAACATATTGCTCTATGGAAAATAAGCTAGATTATGTTAAAACAAATAGGTACTACAGTATAAATGTTGTTCTAAGTATACCAATGATAATACATATAGATACATGACCTTTACAACAGGGGCGGATCTAGGATTTTTCAAACATCAGTCATAAAACGTCGAAGGCGCTCCCCACCTGGGGGGGTCTGAGGCATTCTCCCTGAGAAATTTTGAATTTAAGAGCCTTGAAAATGCCATTTTCAGCGTTTTAGAGCAATACAAAATGTAATTGTGGGCATCGTTTTTGCGTAAAAACAACACATTTTGCTTACGTTTTTTTCAAAAAAAAAAAAATGAAGTGAACAATACTTGAATGTTTTGCCAAATATTTAGGCTCATTATCATGCCTAATATATGGCTCATTAGCATGTCTAGGAACGTAAAATTTATTTTACAATAATGCTATTCAAAAACAGATATAGTCTTTAAAATTTTCTACCAAGTTGTCAGGCATAGACCTAGAGACCCCATTCAAACCTCTATGTAATGAGTTTAGTTGTTAGAAATTTGGTACTACAAGTGACAGTTCATAGATATAGAAAAGCTCAGACTTCAAACCATGCAAGTTTATTGTAACCCTTTACCCATCTCCACATCAGTATTAGCAAATTCACCTTTGAGAAAAACTCAAAATTTTTTCTGCCAAAGATTAAGCAAAAATTATCAGAGTGGAAAATTTGCAGTTAAGGACAACTTAATGCCATAAATGTTTATTAGGCATTTCACTTGACTATTATCTTCTTCAAGGTGTGCTATATAGCAATCACTAGTAGCATTGTATTATCAAATACAAACAGAATGTAACCAACATGTCTTTAATTATATAATTACATGAATGTTAAAATTGGTTCATGTGTCATGCTTACTGGTTATGATAAATATCTTTTCATATGATCAAAGCTCGTTTAAATGTAAATCTGAAATAATTTAGTTTAGAAATTATAATGATCATCAGAAAAATTACCTAGTGATCATGAAAATACTTTGCTGTTTTGCCAAATTTCAAGGTTTATCTGCATACATAGGAAGACATTTTTACTTTATAGAAAATGCTTTTCATCAATAGCCCTTTGGAATTTATGGCAAACAATCTGGTATGAGCCGTAGATTAACACAACTTTACATCTCTACATGAGGTGTTCAGTTAGAAAAGGGGACAATATGTGACATGGGACAACATTTCATGTATCTGAAATACTAAGGTTTAATACCATTCCAGTCAAATTGTCAAAATAAAAGCTTCATGGATCAGAAGACTCAAAATCACAGGTTATAGTAAACAGCTTCTCATGTAATCAATGTTAGTTTTCTCAAATCTTAAACAATATGTAGTATAACTGTCAATGATTGAATGATCAATGATCATAAACTGAAAAGTCCCAAACATTTGTTTATGATAAAGTAATAACAGTATGGCGCCTTATGGCTACAGATTTTTTGGCCATTGAAATATATTTGCAGGAATGTAGGATTTCGCTGCCATATACGGTCAAGATGCCCTAAGCACTAAAGAAATCATAGCTAAAAGTCCTTCGGCAACAACAATTTTAGAAGCATCCATCTGCTTACCATACGCCATATTAACATAAATCGCATCACACACTCGTAAATTGACTTTGATATATTACATTCATGCATACACTTCAGTTGTCCTTTACTTACGATTTTGGATGTAAATTTCTGCTGATAAAACTCAAAACAATGTTGGCTTGCTTTTGAACATCAATGACTGAAATGTCGCTCGCGAGATCGTCTTTGCCAAGCATTTACAATTCATCCATAAATTTTTCGCCCTCTGAAAAATTCCCAGTTTGGAAAGCAGCATTCATGTCAACATATGAATTTGTAAAAGATTTCCATAAATTCCATCTGATTGTAGTTTAGTTTCTATCATGCTTTAGAAAATTATTATGAAACGATCAAACATTCAATTCAGACAGTGAGCTTGACTATGTTAGTTCAGTTGGCTATCAGTCGAAATAGGTCAAACCAATCACAGTAAGACAAAAATTTAAACGAACCAATTACACGATAGCAAGTGGACTCCCTTATAGGTCCGGCCACCCTATTATCGGTCGAGATTATTCCAGACTGTCCACTGATCTGGCCATTGACCAATAAAATAGCGTTTCTGGCGTTCATAGACTTTATATGTCGAACCAGTCAAGCCACCCGCTTATCAGTCGGTTATTCCAGGTCAATTAAAATTCAACTGATCTGGTTACCAACGAGATATTCATTGGATTAGTCATTAGTTTTCAATAATAAATAAAGCTGGATTTTATCACGAAGTAAATGCGATAATAAAGTAAGAATAATTAATGAATTTTAACTAATATGAATAGGTAATTTTGAGTTTCAAACATCAGTCGCGCGACGGATTTGACATACTCTAGATCCGCCCCTGGTGAAATAGCAGAGAAAAGACAGTTGCTGGATTACATGGCTACTAACTATGATGACTCAAAGAAATGTTTTCTAATAATATTTCTTCGCTGTGAATTAAGTTCAATACAATGCACAAATAGACTTTATAAGCTATTCCGACAAAAACACTTTTGAGAATAGATTTTAAATTAAGTTAAGAGGAAATATTCTATGTACCTGGGGACACTCAAAATCTATAATAAACAAAATGGCATGAGTTTAACAGGATAGAAATGACAATGAAGACGAAATGTGAATACAATATTTATTCTATATGCTTATGTTACATTTTAATGACAGAGGAAAGATATGTCATAACAGTCGTGACATTACATTGTAACTATGATGACTTTTAAGAAATGTTTGCTAACAAGTCTATCAATAAAAAGTCTATGACTGTCTTCTTTTGCTCATACAGTCATACCTGTGACTAAATGTCTCGTCACAACAATGATTAATTTTTTGTTAACAACATTTCTTTTCAATGATTAGCAAAACAATTTTTCTTTTATACACTATTACTGATAGTATCAATGGCTGTTTAAAGCTATTCAAATACTACCAGATATATACATATATTTCCTATGTGTAAAATGTTTATTTTTAATGTACATACAATCTTGGCTGCCAATATTTTTCTAAGAGGCAGAAAGCTCTAGCTATTGTTTGATGATTTAAAAAGTAGGAAAAAATAAGAACAAATCAGTATTTGTGTATAGCATGTGAACATAACATGTCACAAGCAGAGAAAAGACAGTTGCTGGATTACATGGCTACTAACTATATTGACTCAAAGAAATGTTTTAATAATAAAAAGTCCATCACTGTCATCTCTACAAATATGTGACTTATGTCTGTACGAACACATTTCTTTCAAGCATTTTACTCAGCTGTTATAAAGAGAAACGAAACGACCTTTTCCTTTGTTACCCTCAATCTCTTAGTTTTAAATTCTGTAAAAGCAAAGCCATTTTAATATTTATATCCTACATAGAACACAATATGAATCAATTTGAGAAGAGTTCATTGTTTCGTTTGCCAAAGTCCATTATATAATTGGTACATGAAATAAGCAGTCCTTGCCGAGACTCATATCATTCGTCAACATCGTACTGTATTAAACAGAAGATACGGGTCGATTTTCTTGAGAAAGTATAAAATATATGCTGCAATTTAATCCGTTACCATGTCACCGTGAATCGTTTGTTAAATTTTCGCATCATCAACATCCGTAAAAACGACAATAGTTTGCCATAATTTAAGATTTTTAGATAAGCCAAGAGATTTTTCTTGATTTTGAAGTCATTTTCTAGTTAACTTGCCCGCCATTACAAAGCATAAATTGATTAAACTTTATGTCTTTTAACGTAAACAACACTCACGCAATTTCCACGCAGTTAACCATGTTACTTAATATCCCACTAACTACGTTTTGTGCAACGCAGTTAAGTCGAGCAGTTAAGTTACTACAATTGAGTTAACTACGGTAGTTAGCGTTAACTGTAGTTAAAGTTAACTACGTTTTATACAACCGGCCCCTGATGGATTGACGACATTCAGTTCTAACAATCATATTTTACTATCGACTAGTATTTTTACTTTGTTATTTTAGGCTATTTGATACTTTGACTGATTCACAGCGGGGGTCATTTATTTTTGTTGTCTTATCTTTCGCTACATCGCAAAATTGCAATCACGCTTTGTTTAAAAGTTTCAGTTGTATCTGATATGGATTACGGTGTTGTCAAGCTGCCTTTGCGGCAGATGATTGTAAAATTTTGGCAGGTTTTATGTTGATCTTGCCAGGTAACTAAATGAGCAAGATGAGATATCGCTTGAGCAACTATTGGGTGCCATAGTAGCTCGTCAAACAGCATTAGCAGAAATTATTGCGCGGAAACTTATATTCCTTTGGCTGTTCGAAATCAAAAGGAAAAATCGTGCATAGCTTTGAGGTAAACTATATATTTTGTACAATTTTTCATATTCACTCAACAATATGTAAGAATAAAGTAAATGGTTTGAACCTGAGTGTCGTTATATGTTTAAATGATGATCGTCCAGAGAATGAAGTCTGAGAAGGACTGTTTTGATGTTGTTGACCGACGTTTCGACAACCCAGGTAGTCATCTTCAGAGTCAAAAAAAACATTTTTTTTTTGACTCTGAAGATGACTACCGCTAAGGTTGTCGAAACGTCGGTCAACAACATCAAAAACAGTCCTTCTCAGGACTTCATTAACCTGGACGATCATCATTTACAAACAAATATGTAAGAATGTAAATATGCATACAAACGGTATTGATGACTTGCCTTGTTTACGTTCGCACGGTTTGCTGGCAGGCAGATAAATCTCAAGGGAAGTTAAGCATTTTTGCTAAATTGTGCTGTGTTTCCAAAACGAAAGCACTATACAAAGTCTGCTTGCTATAAGTTGCAAGCAAAACGTCTGGTTGTATATTACAGGTCACTTGTGTTGTGTAAATCTCATCAACCTTTCAACTTTCTGTTTTTTGTGGTTTTAGACTCGTATTTTAAAAACTTTATGAATGTACAGTGAGATAAACTTTTCAAATTTTCAGTTCAACCTGCTTGTTGATTATTCCTTGATTCTTTATAATTCTACTATTAACTATCCTATTTGATTTACTTATATTCATTCCCTGCTTATAGTTGTCAGCACTATTACACATTTCATATAGAGAATGTAGATTTTGTCAATATAAAAACATAAAGTAAATATCATATTTACTCGAGATTTTATTGTCAGTTAGCTATTTTATTACTCAATAAAACTAAATAAGATTATAACATGATTATATAATACATTTATCAAATAATGTCATATATAGAACATTTTGGAACCAAACCCAAAAATTCTTTCATCATGAGCTTCATGTATTTTCAGAAGCTTCAGGGAATTGCTTGTACAGTTCCGTGTCTTTGACTCTGCTTGGTGATGATAGATTGGTTCCAACTTTAAGAATCTTAACCTCACTTGAGCTTTTCCTGAATGCTCATTTTTACTGTGAGCATCCCTGCTTTTTGTCTGCCATTGAAGAGCATCCTGATTTTTAAGGAAGTATAAAAATCTTTTACCTTTATCTGTCTCTGTTGAGTCCTTAGATACCGGTGCTAGTAAGGAAAATTTAGTGAAGAAAGAGGTTGTTTTAATTGCAATGATGGTAAATGGTCATCATTTCTTTGTATTTTGGGTCTGTCTTCTGTTTTGAAAAGATGTATTGTTACATATTATCCGGATTGTGGACAACACAGGCTCAAACTTTTATTTAATTGTGTTATTCAACCCGCTTGCATACTACTAGGGTTGAAAAGAAGTTCATATTCTATTCTGCCATGAAGGTGACATAAGAACTGGAGAATCATTTCAGCCTAACCATTTTGTCCCTCTTCTTTTTCATGCAAGTGCACACAAGCGAAAGTCTGCTGACATTACACAAGCCACAACGTCAGCAAAAAAACGTAAGGTGCCTTCCTTATTTTCTAAGAAGGTGGCAAAATTTTCTTCTGGTAATATTCCAATTATTTCTAACTTTTTTACTGCATCAGAAAAACAGCCATCCAAGTTATTTGAAAAAAAGCCCAATGAAACTTTTTCTTCTGCCAAACAAGTTCCTTCTTATATCTCGTTGAAACAACCAATTAAGTCCTCCGCTAGTCAATCTTGTCCAGAAAAGAAGTATCATTCTGTGCATAATTTTGATGTTGCAACTTACCAGGATAAAGTTAAAGGCTTGGATACTTCTGGTGTTCTTCAGTTGATTAAAAATATTTTCAGGCCTGATGAGAATTTTTCCTTTCCTAAGACTGGTGGTAGGAGCTTTAGATATGACTGGCTATGCTACTCCCCATCAAAAGATGGTGCATTTTGTTTGTCATGCGTGCTTTTGGTCATCGCTTCCTGGTAAAGCTTCTAAGATTACAAATTTGTTTTCTAAACCGGTTTCACGCTGGAATGATGCTGCATTTACTTTTAAACGCCATGATGAAGGAGAAGTGGGGCTGCATGCCCAAACAAATCCAATTTTATTTACCTTACATGCTAAAATGTCAGGGTCTGCGCAACCAATAGAGCTGAACAAATGTAAGCTGTCTTCTATTGCTGATTGCATTCTTTTTTGTGGTCGTTTAGGTTTGCGTGGCCACCGTGATGATGCTAAATATCATCCAGAGGTTGGTCAGTATTCTACCGGGGGTGTTGGAAATTTTGTGGAGACACTAAATTTTAAAGTTCGTTCAGGGGATGGTGTTTTAAGGGATCACTTAACATCTTGTGGGAAAAATAGAAGTTACATCTCTAAGACCAGCCAGAATAAAATGATCAAGTGCTTTGGAGAGGTTATTACTGAACAGATTGTCAACGACATTAAGGTTAATAGGTTCTTTTCTATTATAGCTGATGAGGCTGCAGATTCTTCCCATAGAGAGCAAATGGCTCTAATTTTACGTTTTATTGATAAGAATATGGACATAAGAGAGGAGTTCATTGCCTTTCTTCAATGTAAGTGGGAATTGAGTGGAGAGAACCTTGCTAAATTAATTCTAGATAAACTTAAAGACCTTGGCTTGCCAATTGAAGACTATCGCCGACAAGGTTATGATGGTGCGGGTGCTGTTGCAGGTTGTGTTAAAGGTTTGGCTGCCCAAATTTTGAAGCTCAACTCGAAAGCATTATATACCCACTGTTATAGTCATAGGCTTAATTTGTCAGTTTGTGATTCTTTGTCAGATATTGAGGTTAAGAAAGTACTTAACAAAATAAAAGATGTGACAAATTTTATCAATATTTCTCAAACACGCAATATACCGTTTGAGGAGACTGTACGCAATAGTTTAGAAACGGACTCAAAAAAGACTAGATTGCCAGATGTTTGTAGAACCAGATGGGTAGAACGAGTTAAAGGTTTAGACACTTTCGAAGAATTGTTTGTTCAAATTTTTGACACACTGGATAACATGGCAAAAGGTGGCAGTCCCTCTCTCGCTGCTGATGCATCCTCTTTGCTTGAAGGTCTTTCTGAGTTTCATTTTATCGCCCTCTTGGTTATTACCAGAAATGTTTTTGATCTAACGCTTCCTGTTACTCAGCTTTTGCAAGGAAAGAGTATTGATGTTATGGACGGGATTGAGTTGATCTCTTCTTTGAAAAGCAGTGTTGCACATGTGAGGAATTCTATTGATTCATATCATGATCAATGGTACGACATTGCGACATTACATTCATAGAAGAATGTAAACGTAGGACAATTGGAAGGCAAACTACAAGGCCTAACGCTCCTTATCGTTCTATCTCGGAGTATTACAAACGAATCTATACGATTCCTTTAATTGACCATCTTCTCTCGTCTTTGGATGCGCGATTTGACACGGAAAGTGTAAATGTTTATCAAGGACTAAGTATTGTTCCAACAAAAATGTTTTCTCTTATAAAAAATGGGATTGACTGGAGACATAAATTTAAGATTGTTTCAAAATTTTATGTTGCTGATTTACCCAATCAGTTAGGTTTAGATGCAGAGTTGTTATTATGGCAATCCTTCTTGGAACATCGTAAAGGTCCTTATCCATGTAATGTAGGTACAACTTTAAAAGCTATAAATTTTGATGGTTTTCAAAACATAAAGGTCATACTTCAAATATTAGGAATCCTTCCCATAACTTCATGCGAATGTGAACGTTCGATTTCAGCGCTGCGAATTCTTAAAGATTATAAGCGGAGTACTATGGTTGAGCAACGGTTAAATGGTCTTGCTCTAATGAAAATTCATCAGGAAATTCTTCCAGATGTGCAACGCGTAATTGATAAATTTTCTGTTGGCAACACTAGATTTAAATTTAATTGAAATCATGAGAATTTTTTAAATTTTGTCTTTCTACATCTAAATTCTTTTTTAGTTTATAGATAAAATTGTTGATGTACCTATGTATAAAGGACATGCATTTAATTCTATGCAATAACCAGATTGCTGGCTTCGGCTCTTTAAAGGGCTGTCCATGTCGGATGATGCTTTGAAATTTGGGGCATCATCCTAGGCATGCTGAAGAGCCCTGATATTGGGCGAAACAGTCTGTCATCATCTGATTAAAGGGAATTCATCTTAGTTTTCGCAATTTTATGATCGCTAAAGTTTTATAAATCGCTGCATAAGATACAATGTATGATGTCATCTATGACGTCATATTGAGGCCACATATGACGTCATAAATTTTTAACTAACATATGAAAAATCCTAGATCCGCCCCTGTAAAGTGCTATGAGGAAACGAATTCTTGAAGAGTATCATAGAAAAAATTGTAGAAGAAGCAATGGAAAAACGTAGAACTTAATATTTGAGATGTGTTATGGGAAGATGCGAATAAAGTGAAGGCTACGTGGATAGAAAGGTTCTATTGAGCTAAATTGAGCAAATAATTGAGGAAGGACAATAAAGGATTAAGAGGAAAAGCTTTGGATAAAGTAAATCACAAAGTAAAGTTCAGCATGACTTGAAGACGACCATTAGGAATAGTTGAAATAAAACAACAATCCAATAAACTCATAACCTTTCTTTGCTCTACAGGAACACTAGAGGAAAAGGGATCGTGGAAAAAATCAGAGAAATGGGGCATCAGAATAAATGCCGAAGAAGATGGCGGTGGCAGATTGCGTAAGACGACAAAGCAGCAACGCTTTGAAAGGGCTTGGCCGTGAAACGGGCATTTGATAATGGAATGTTGTTGAAGGTGGAAAATACCGTGGATCACTAATACCATGTGGATGACCGCAGGGAAAACTGTGCTTTGCCAAAAAGAGGAAAATAAATGCAATTACCAACCGAAAAAGGGTGTACTGGTAATGCGTAAGTTGGTGACAGAAACCATAATCTGAGAATGGTATTGGGTTGATTATAGTCATATATATGATACGCTATCGATGATGGGAAGTCTCAACGTAGCAAAGAGTTTAGTTAAAAAATGAAAAACCGAGTTATTATGTTGCTGATAATTGTTGGAAAACATTATGGTCAGGACAGTCATCTTTCAAGCAGATTACTTATCACCATTATTGTATTTGATCTGTATGATTTGTCTCACACAGATTTTATGGAAAATGAAAATTAGACTGGTTAACCCCATAATAAGGTCAGTGCACCAAATGATTGGACTGTATAGAGAAGTGGACAAACCATGCCCGCTTGAGGACGGAAACACTTAAAAACCTAATGACTACAAAAGACAAAGTCCACTTTGAAAAAGTGTTAGCAACAGATTGTATATATCAAGGAAGAAATATGGAACAGCGTCATAGGATATGCGGTTTGAGATGAAGAGTTATTCTAGAATGCTGTGTGATTACATCCAAATGTATCTATGATTTTTGCTGTTAAAATTACTAACATATATTTAATAAGTTTGCGGCATGTCCAAGAGAACTTGATTAAGGAAATACAAAATACACAAAGGCTTTCAGGCTTTGATGTTGCTATACATGGGAGTACAAGCATGAGGATAAAAGCTTACTGGATGATGGCAGCTGGCAATGACCTTCTCGCACATTTAAATGCCGTGTATTTGAGAAAAACAATTACTATAATTATCAATAATTACTTTTTACAAATGCACTTTACTTGACCAAAACAAAATCTCTTTCTTACACACACACCCTTTAACTACCTACATGCAATGATGATGCACTCGCCGTTCTTAAAGAACAATTTGTAATATTACTTACAATGTGTTGATGTATCTAATATATTAGAGATGTTGTTACTTATCACATAATTAAAAAAGGCAGTTGTTTGTTTATGCAAAGAAATTCATTCAGTGGACCAACCGAGAAGGATTAAACCTTTAAGGCATATGTGATGTGGTAACCCTGTTAACTGTTGTCATTGAATGCTGTCTGCATCCTATTGTTTGATAAATTTACGCAATTTCTTGTCGGCCGTGTTTTTGAACTAACTTTACCTAAGGAGTGCTACCCCCACTAAATTCACAAACACAAAAATTAAAATAACGCCAACTAGTTTTGTCAAAGATTGAAAGTGGAATATCTGATTTTTACATCACCAATTATAAGATCAACGCTTTTGAAAATAATTTTTTGCGTTAGAAAATTCATCTGTGTATAAACTTTTAGGCCAGAATTTTTATAACACCGTCATGGACATCACTAAATCCCGGCTTTACCAGTCTAAATCCGTTATTAAATCCTTTGTGAATGATAAAACCTGTAATATATACCCCTTGTCTAAGATTTAGATATATCTGTAACATAATACAATGGACTTATCGCTCTAATTACGTGCTCTTAAATGTTTAGTTATGCAATGCAACACTATAAAGTCTGTAAAACGTACCGTTAATTTTGCCAGCTATCACTTCTTCACAATTTTTGTCTGCGTTAGATTACAACCATCAAATGCAGTCGAACACTGTTTTGCTACGTGGATAGCTGCAAACTTAAAAATGTTAACAATTATTAAATATCTTTGCGGGAGTTAGATATTATAAAAAAATGTTTATTCTCTTTGTCAGGAGGGGAGGGATTAGACGGAAAGAATTTTGTTCATGTTTAATTAAATTTTCATAGCTGCTCTCAACATGTTTATGAAACTTATAACTTAGTTACATTAAAGAAATCATTAATAGTCATGTAATAAATATTTCACACATGAGCATATGTAATGTTTGTGTCTTAAATATTTTTCACTAGAATTTTCTCCTCCTGATGGCCAATTAAAACTGATTCAAAGGGGGTCGTTGCGTGGGAGAGGAGGACTGCAGAGGAATGCATTGACATACAATCTTTTTTATACCTGACCTTCCTTGTTAATGTTTGAAATATATTTCTCATCTTGAGTTTATTCAGATTTGTCGTGACAGCGTTACTCGTTCTTTTTTTACTGATTAAAGAACACAAATATTTGCGATATTATTAGTCAAGACGTCATATGGGGTTAATAATTAACTCATGATTCGCGTCGGTGACTTGAAAATTTGAATATGCACAACACACAACAACAAACCGACTATAAATTTATAGTTTGGATAAAGTAGTTTATGACTGATAAATTTTGTACGTTTTGATAGCATTTCACATGAATTATGGGCATATTAGCAAAGCTCGAATGATTATAGGAAAACCATTTTTCACATGTGCATGCCTTCATATGTGTCAACATTGCATTGACAAGGTTTATTTTGTTGCATCTCGTTTAATATCCTCCAAAGATCTCCAAATAAAAACAGTTAATGCTATTTTCTAACCCGAAGGCAGATATAAATCTTCCAAAAACTTACCAGAAAAATTTATTTGTAACACTTACGCAAGACTATTTAAATTCATATTGTGACAATGACCTAATACACAGGCTATATATAGCCCAGTTGTGGACTATACGCCCACTATATAGGCTGTACACACAATTCAGACTATACAAAGCAAACAAGCTATAAACCCGAATTTATTGAGAATGTTCTAGAATCGGTTTCCTGCGAAAATATAAGACAAAAATATCCTTTTTCATGTGAGGGTTTTCGAATTTGTTACGATTCCAGATCATTCATGACCAAATAGTGTTTATAGATTAGCGATTTTGAATGCTGTGACCTTTGGGACTATAAAGGAAAGCCTAGATAGCACTTTTGAATTTACAAATTTTTGTGAAAAGATAATCGAAAGGTTTTCCTGTTGAAGTATTAGAGTTCCGGTTATGCTTTCTGTAAACTTTAGACATTGGGATAAATGTTGTCATCAGGTGGTATAAAATTTTTGCTAACCATGACATCTGGTCACTAACAGCCGCTTGGAGTCGATCAAACAATCTGCAAAATAACCCACACTATTCGAGTTGAGAGATATATTTGACATATGTTATGGTGTGTATCATTTTCTGATTTTATAATTTTATATGGTGCGTTTGGTACATTGAAAGTTTTACACACTACAATATATTACGGTAACATTGATTGATATACATGTTCATATAAAGAGACTTGTATGAGGGTAGACAGTGCAAAAAAGTGGGAAAATTTTCCTTAAAAGTTACTTAATCCTAAAATTTATGCGACATCAAAGCCCAAGCATGACTACTTTGAAGCAATGAAGCTACAAATTGTGCAATAAAAACGTAATCTCACGAACAGGTTATTGAATTCTTGTGACTTGTCTCTTCGAATTGAGATGCAAAATTAGACGCCGAACGTCATTTTGCTTCCATGGTATCGGGATTCTGGAATCTCCCCTCTGACTTTTTATTCTTAGGCTTTACCAGTTTGTCTCTATCAACGGTCATGGAAGAAGTGCTTATGGCGTAACATCTTGGACGAATGTCTAAAGAACATCCTTCACTGAAACTCCTACCAATTTTCATTCCAAGCTGTCCTTTGTATTCTTTTCAGTCTTGTTAAGGCCCCGGTCAATAAACGTAAGCATGGAATCAGGGATTTTTTTTGCTGATAAAAAGTCAGACACTTTCTTGTCATAAATTGGATTTGATGACGATCTTACATTTCTTTTCACAACCATCTTGCACCTGGGATTTTTGTCTAACTTTTTTTTAAATGAACTATACGCTCTTTAGTAACCAAAGCTACTTTTCCATTTGCATGGTGAGCAAGACGAACTGAATCATATCCTTTATTTATCCATATGAGAGAGGACTGATGTTTTCCCGTTTCAGCAGAGAAAGTCTCAATCACTATCTTTGAATCAGCAAAGTAGTAACCTGTGATGCACTTGGAGAATGGTGTGTAAATAACTTCATTATACGTTTCGATTTCTTTTAGGCTTGGACTAAGCTTCATGACTTTTAATAGATCACCTTCCATGTTGTAGATGAGGAGTTTATAATAGTTGCGAAAGCGTCGTTCTTTGTAAATTATTATTGCTATGGTGTTATTGACAGAGTTAGACAAAGATTTCATCTCACCAACGATTGAACTCGGCTTACCTGTTTCCTTCAACACCTCCAGAAAAATTTCACCATTTTTATAACATCCACAGACGTTGATATTGCTCTGGTTACCTTCAACAAATGCAACAACAATTTTTTCATCTTGTGTTAAAGCCATAAACAGCTTTCGTGCTTCTCTGTTGTCAAGGAACTTCAAAGTAGACTGTTGGAAAGTACTATCTTTTGAAAAAACTGTCATTAGATATTTCCAAGTGTTTTTACATCCATAGCCAGAAAGAACATAAACCACGCCATTGTTATCAACTGTCATACATCTAACCTGCCAATCATCAATCTCATAAATTTCTTTACTCCACGGTTGAAGCCTTCCTGTTTCCCTGTCGACTTTTTGCAGAATGTTTCCAGAAAAGATCACCATTTGCCATTCGTTGGTAAATGTGATTTCTTTGTCGACGAGTAGATGACGTTCTTCCATGCAAAAGTAAGTTTCATGCCAAGGTGTGGAAAAACCTGAAATTCCTTCAACTTTATTAAAATATAAAGGATGAAACATTTGCTCGCCACATTTTATCAATGGCCAATCAAGAACTGCGTACTTTTTTGATGTGTTTTTGGAAACGAATTCGGCCAAAAATAAATTGATCATTATTATCTTATTGACGTTTTTGTCCTTTTGGTCTTGGTCACGTGCTGGTTTTGTATTTGGAAACAGCTTTCTAACCTCGGGCAAAGAATTTAAATTTTTCAAGTATACCATAGAATCACTTTCTGCTGCCTTGCTGTCATTATAATGCCGTAGGGTAGAACTTACGATGCAAATCTTGCATGCTGTTATTTTTTCTTCAACTGTTAAAGATGCATCATGAAACGCATTGTTTGCTTTTTTGTCTGCCTCGATAAACGACTCTTGAGCCAACTTTATTTGCTCGGGTAGTAGTGACTCCGATTTTTCGTTTTCAGTTGACTTGGCAAGGTTCAGACTTTCAATACCTTTTCTGAAATTATTCATGCTACTGTGAAGATCATTTCTAGATATTGCTTTTGATGTGCTTAATTCGCCTTCGATTTCATTTTGTAATTCCTGTAGTATTTTCCCGCCTATTTTGGAACCTGACATAAGACCCAAACTTTTCGTAATTAAATCCATCGCGTAGAGTTTTCTTCACTGTTGTTTTGTTTTGGCAATCTAAAATAGGTTTCGTAAATACAGGTGTTTTAATTAGAAAATTCATCCAGCCAGTGGCAAAACCATCCCGAGTATTTATTCCTGCTATGCTGATTTTTTAGCTAAAAAAATGTTTAACTACTTTTATCCTGTGTTTTTTAGTTACCGAACACAAACTTGTTTGCATGGCAGGAGTTGAAATCGGGCAGGCTTTGTCTCAGACGTGTCGTCGTTTCTTTGATATACACATGCATTGCGTACGAATGTTTCTCTAGAATTTTACTTTGACGTTCAAGCCATGTGCATAACTTCGCTCATTTGTGATGTTTTACGAATTGATTGCGATAATTTGTTAGTGAGTATCTCTTTATTTCAAGTATATAATGGTACACAAATAAATGTGAAAAAAGGAAAAGTCAGGTTTTAGAGTCTTTTAGACAAATCCTTGTGCTCTTTGTGTCATGACAAAAATTCCAGATGTTGTGGCACCTTGAAGCCACTTACTAAAAATTGGGCGGAATTCAAAATAGTAATGAATTGTGAAAACGGTATTAGTGGGATTGCAGGTTGTGCCAAAGATGTCGCGCCTTGTAGGTATCGTGTGGGAAATTAGGAAATCGCGCGCTGGCTTGTACTCATTATCTGCACGTGCTCATTCAATAACACAGTTTATTGTCCATTCGGCCACCAGACTATTTATTAAATTATAATGAATGCGTGTTTATTGTGTGATGTAATCAAATGCTTGTCGTCGTTGGGTCGTCAAGAACGTATTTTCGTGCTATTGAACGGCTAACAATGCAAATACAAGCCATATTTTCTTGTAATGAACAGCACAAGGTGAAATAAAGAAAAGCATATAATCTTAACAAAAATGTCTTAAATTTAATACTGGAAGAGGCCAAAGGCACTGGCCAAAGTTTATACGTTTTGAGCAAAGAATCAAACAACTTAAGTAGGCACAGACAGGGGGAGAACATTTGTTTAAAAGTTAAGTTAGGTCATCCAAGGTTGAAAATATACCGACTGCCCAACCCCCCCCCCCACCCATAGCTGTAACGCCCATGCTTATGCTGGTGGGCTTAACCTACGAAAGCTCTTAACTATTGATGGCTCTAAGCTCTAGATCTATAACCTTACGTAACAATGGCTACCTAACTGAATGCACTTATGCCAACAATAAAGCGAAAATAAATGAAAGTACCAATGCAAAATAAATTTGTCAAATGAAAGGAAGACGATTGACTGATTTATATAGCACCAATTGCATGTTCAGAGTTTTTGAGAATTTTTTTGTAAGAAAATTCATTTGTATGTTCACCTCTATATACACGAATTTTTTCAAATTTTCATGGACAATGCTAAATCCATGCTACGTAAATGTTGAAAAATGTGCAATTTAATCTTGTTCTAAAGTTTGCAAAGATCTGTAACATAGTGATGAAACATTGCAGCGAATATTTACATGACATAAAGTTGTTTAAATGTAGATCGATTTCAATTCCATCGATTTTTTCAATTTTACGGTGGTACAACTAATCATATTGTTGCATGAAGATATAAGTGTTAGGAGGGAGATAAATTGGCACCAACAGGTTCTTGGATATTGAAAACACATTTAAACGCAATATAATTTTGTTGATACCGCGGCAATACGGCATTACTAAGTATGTAAAACTTACCCTTTATTTTGCTAACTGTGACTTCTTTACTATTTTGCCTCCGTTGTATTAGAGCCATCAAACTAAGTCGAATACTATTTTGCAACGTGGACAGCTGCACATTTAAATTGCAAACAATTGCAAAATAATCTTTGCGGGAGTTTTTTGTATATAAAAATAAAAACTTTTTTATTCTCTATACTCGGGGAGGGTTAAGATCGGAGGAATTTTGTGAATGTTTAATTAAAATTCATTCATACATTGCATATGCTTATGAACTTTTTAAAAGAAAGAGACAAAATCGTCTTGTGCTTTTAATGAAAGTATAGTAACTTCATTAGGAAAATTGTCGACAAATAAGCAAATGTAATGTGAGTTTCTTGTATCTTTCAACTGCAGATTTTCTCTCCTGAAGGCCTCTGTCGGCAGGGAATCATTGCGTGGGAGAGGAAAAGTGCTGCAGCAACTCTCGCATTTATTTTCCTAAAACAAAATGTTTGAAATATCTTTCTGTACTACGTTCTTGCTGAGAAAAATTCAAGTTTTATTACTTAATTAATAAGCAAAATTAATAGTTTAAGCAATCTGTCCTCAAAATGTCATGGCATTTACTAATTAACTTATGATTCACCTCGATGACTTGAATATCATTGACTATGCTTTTAATGAAATACATTGTCATTGAAAGATTTTACAATGCGTGTACTATGACAAACCTACCAACAATTTATAGTTTGGATGAGCTTTTCATGTCTATGAAACTTCATGCGTATGAAATTGCAGTGAAAGCAAAGTATTCGTCTTTAAATGAATGTAAAAACGCAATTTCACGTGGGCGTCCAAGCAAACTGTTTACAATGTTTTTCTTGTTCTTTTCTGTTTATTATTCTTCCAAATTCCACCAATTAAAGACAAATTGTTTGGTTCTACCTTCCACCACACTGATTGGCTCGCACTTAAAAATTTTAATATTTTACATCAAGTATCATTATGTAAGTCAGGCCAATAACTTCGAGGTCCATGGATTAATCTGTAATGACCATGACGAAATTGACGGTCGTTGTCGGCAAAAATGTGCTCTTTTCAACTTTTCAACCAAACTCTAAAATTCGGTTGGATCATCGGTAGAAAAATTAGTAAATTCCCTTCATTGCGAAAGAATTATTATAAATTCTAATTTTATGACAATCACAGGTCACAGTAGGAAAAAACAAGCAGTATTTCTCCAGCACTTTTTCTAACGCAAATGAAAGTCAATAATATCGTTTTCGTATGTTAATTTAGGTTTTTTGAATGTACTAAGATTCCAGAACATTCTTCAATAAATCGTGTCTGTGTAAGGTTTAGCATGGTATATAACTTCAGACGACACAAACCAGTCTTTCCCTTCTGCCAGTTCTTGGCGCGGAGAAATGCTGAGTGTTTTCTCAGGAAGAACATCCGTCGGAAAAACTTAGCCAAGCTAATTATAGGGGTCTTGAACGATCGCCATCGGGCTCTATACCAAATAGGTATTGATGCAACTTGGAATAAATAAGGAAACACCTACGCAATAGCTATAAATATAGGCATGAATTTCAATTTGTAAACTCAGGACTTAAAAGTTAGACAAAAAAGCTGGTTATTCTAACACTATTGGTAAATGACCATTTTAAATGACTAGCTCTCGCCACGAAAATTTATGAATAACTTAATGTTGTAACGATGTGTATCGTTCATACTCAGTCATGGAGATAAAGCATAAAATAGTTCTTTACATTTTAGTTTAAAAATGTGAAAATTGCCGACAGTTAGTCCACACATAAACAAATTGAATGAAATAAAAATTCTCTGAATAATCACTTGTTTCACTTGACAACATCTACTAGGACTTACCGTGCTATGAAATGGTTTGTTCTGTGAAGTTTGGTATAATTTCTTCATCATCGTTATAGCTAAGGTGCTTCATCCCTCTTGATTCTCTTGTAACCGTCACTGTGATCAAACCATGTGGCGTTTATTTAATTTAAAAAAAGCATTACACAAAAGAACTTCAATAGGAATCATTATAAGTTGCATGTAGTCTATGGAAACTTGACAACTATTAACAAAATTCAAGTTGAAAGGAATGTTTAATACATGTGCTAGAGTGCCATATCAGTAGTAGATCTAATAATTTTATGTGATGCATGCATTTGAAGTTTGACCTGAGTATATATAATGTGCGCTTTGATTGATACATGTTAATATAGTGAATTTTATAAAAATGAAAAGTGCAAGGAAGTTGAGAGAATTTTTTCGTATTTTTGTAATTCTAGTGTTTTTGCCTCTTAAAGGGCATATGCGAGTTGGCATAAAATCCTTCAAGCCTTAAATTGTGAGATGAAAATGTATTTTCATTGGAGAATTTTGGTCACTCGTTTTTTTCAAATTGAGCAATGATGTTAGAAACTGGACGTTGTTTTGGTTCCTCGATATTGGGATTCTCGGAACTCCCTTCGGAGCCCGCACTTTTGGACTCTCCCTTCGATTCCGAGTTGTCAGCCGTTTTTTGGGCTTTTTTCGCTGTAAAGTTTTTTTTCATCCTAATTATGTTCTCAGGAAGTTTTTCAAGTGAAAAATACGAGTGGAAATTCTTTTTTACTATGGACTTCCTCCTTCTATTTTCGTTCGACATGCATGACTCCTCTAGGGCGAAATCTTTTTTCAAGTGAAGTGTGCGCTCTTTAGTAACCAAAGCCACCTGTCCGTTAACATGGTGAACAAGACGAATGGAATCAATAAACACTGGATCATATTCTGTTTTCATCAGCACGAGCGACAACTTATGTTTTGCAGTTTCAGAAGAGATAATCTCAATCACTAAGTTTGCATTAGTTACATTGAAATAGTATCCTGTAATGGCGTTTACGGCAGGTGTGTAAATAACTTCATCATACACTCTGATGATTCCTTTTAAGTTTGGATCGAACCTCAAGGCTTTTTTTTGATCACCTTCCATGTTGTAGGTGAGGAGTTTATGAGATTTGCGAAAAAGTTCCTCTCGAAAAAGTATAATTGCTATGGTGTTAACAGAAACAGTCAATGATTTGATATCACCAACGATTACAGTAGGTTTACCTTTTTCTTTCAACTCTTTCAAAAAGAGTTCACCATCTTTGTGACATCCACACACGGTGATATTGCTCTGGTCACCTTCAACAAATGCAACAACAATTCTTTCATCTTGTGTTACGGCCATACACAAGCTTCGTGCGTCTTTGTTCTCTATGAACTTTAAAGGCGATTGTTGGACAGTACCATCAATGGAAAAAATGGTCAATACATAATTCCAAGTGTGTTTTCTTCCACATCCAGAAAGAACATATACCACATCATTGTTATCAACTGTCATACATCTTACCTGCCAATCCTCAATTTCACACTTTTCTTTACACCACGGTTGAAATGTTCCTGTTTCAGCGTCAAGTTTTGGAGATTGTTTTCAGAAAAATCAGCATCTCTCCTTGACTAGTTAGAGTCATTTCTTTGTCGACAAACAAGTCACTTTGCTCTTTGCAAAAATGATATTCGTGCCAAGGAGTGGAAGAACACGTGATTCCTTCAACATCTTTACAATATAAAGGATGAAACTTATGCTCATCAGATTGAATCATTGGCCAATCAAGAACAGCTCTCTTTCGTGAAGATGGATTGTTGGAAATGAAATTGGCCAATAATACGTTGATCCTTATTACATTGTCAACGTTTTTAGCCCTCTGGTCTTTGAAATGTGCTGGTTTCATATTTGAAAACATCTTTTTAACTTCGGGAAAAGAGTGTAATTTTTTTAAGTATACCATAGAATCCGTTTCTGCTGCCTTGCTATCATTATAATGTCGTAGGATAGAACTTGCGATGCAAATCCAGCACGCTATTATTTTTTCTTCAATTTTTAATGATTCAGTATGAAATGCCTTATTTGCATCTTTGTCTGCCTCTACAAAAGATTCTTGAGCCAACTTCTTTCTATCTTCTTTTAACTCCAATTCTTCTTCTTCAGACTCCGCGAGGTTCAGTTTTTCAATGCCTTTTTCGAAATGAGTGAAGCTACTTAGTAGATCCTTTTTACATATTGCTTTTAGTGACTTTAATTCGCTTTCAATTAAACCTGATAATCCCAGTAGTGCTTTTCCTCCTTTTGCGAAACCCGTCATTAAGCCCAAACCTATTGTTATTGGATCCATCTCGTGTTTCCTTCTGTTTTTGTTTCGTTTTAGCAATCTAAAATGAGTTTTACAACAGTGATTTTAAAAGTTGATCACAAGAGGTGAAACCTTACCAAATTTCTATTCCAGCTATGATTTTAAGCTTAACAATCAATAAGCTCTTTCGAAACTCATTTAACTTATTCATTGATTTTACAGCTGCTAAACGCAAAAATATTTGTGTGAAAGGAGTTAGAATCGAGCAGGCTTGTCTCGTCGTTACTATGATACACAATCCGTATTTTTGTTTAAAATTTTATTATGGCATCTAAGCAATGTGCATGACATAGTTTAGCTCATTTGTGATCCTTTATGAATTGGTTAATTTTTTAATGGATAATGTTTATTTTTTTTAAATTGTGTTTTAATGAAAAAATGACAGCTTTAGTAAAGTTGTAAAGGATTGTTAAAGACGGGTTGCTCAAAGAAAATTGGTGTCCAACGCCAAAAAATGAAGTGGGTGGCAGGTCAAGATTTAGCTTCTGACAGTCCAAGTCCGAGTCGTGGAACTGCTTGCGAGTAACAGAAAGGGGAAAAAGCCAGTGACTGGCTCCTTGAAACGACCATTCAAGGTTACCAGCAGTTACCCTAGAGAGGGTGAATTTCTGATTTCATGGCCAGAGCAGTTGAGGTCTTTTTATTCATAGCTGGCAGCCCAACTAGTAATCCTTTGAAAAATGGTGTGATCAAGAACAGGAGGTCAAGTCTTGATTTACAATGCAGTTAGTAGAGATTATCAATTTTGTGGGTATCTTAAAGGTATCGTGCTTGTATGGGTGAATAGTTGCTATTACATGAATTAATTAATCACAAAATTTGAGAGACATCTCAATCCTATCAAAAACCAGGCCTAAGCAACGCTAGATAGACTTAATGCTTAAAAACATTGCATGGGTAACAAACAGGCAGAACGATCAAGAGATTAAAAATAAAATCATTTGTTCATTTAAGGAAAACAAAATGAGAGAAAGACGATCAAACAAAGACAAAAAACCTAAAAAAAAACACGTGAAAGAATCAAGGCGAATGGTTGTCAAACGATATTTGTGGGAAGAAAGTTTAGAAAATTGAAACCAGAAGAAAAAAAGAAAGAAAGGAACAGTTAAAGACTGCGAAAGGATCAAAAAAGAGTTACTTTAGGTAAAAGAATTGTGTTTTCAAGAACCATATTACAGAACGACAAAGTTGGATGAAATAAGGACGGGAGAGAGAAAGAAAAAACGAGTAATATGTCAAGAAGATCTTATCGCCAATGTTGTTGAACTGTATAATTCCTCACACAGATTCTATGGAAAGTTAAAAAAGTCTTGAAAATGCTACTGCGATCGGCTAGCGTTCTAAATATATCAGAGATGCTGTGAATAGAACAAAGAAACACGTTTTATGTATCCATGAAGATACCTCATAGGATGTGCAATGTGTGCTGTTAACGAAGAGTTATTCTATAATGCTCTGTGACCACATCCAGATGAACCTATGGTTGTTATTATTAAAAATGATAACATTTTATCAAATGAATGTGCGACAGATTCAAAAGAATTTGGAAAAAAGTTGAAAACAAAGACTTGATTACTTCACGGGCTATACATGAGAGAGATAAGTGGAACAGATACAGCAAACATCTGGAAGTAGTTATATAAAATGTTATTTGAAAGAATGTACTGAGGCATTGATCTGAAGGCAACCATGCCTTGAGAGCGAAATTTATATCAATTTCGACAATGAATGTGTTGAATTGCCTCCTCTGTAGAATGAGAAAAACATGAAATGAGACTCACTTACTACATGAGAGTGTTGTAAGTTGGCTCAAAGAGAATACCAAAGGAGGCATGAGGATTAGCGAGAAAGATTATTAGAGAGCCCTTGGGATTTAACATGGCAGTGTGAATCAATATGTTAAAGGGGAACTCCACCCAAAAATAATGTTGGTCTTAAAAGTTCCATTTTTATGCAAAGGTTACTATATTTTTGAAATTTTTACATCAGCTATTTTATTTTTGACAAAATCGCGTCTTCAAGTGCGCTATTTGAGCTGTTTTGAGGCTTAGCAGCGTGGGCACAGAAAGCGTCAGCGGAAATTATTTTGACGTCATATCGTCAAACCGATTTGGAGTTGAGTTTACAACAAAGTAAAATAATAACGCACAGCCTTGCACAAAAAACAAAACAATCGCTTATAATGGCTTTTTTGGAAGAACCTCGGCCTAACTCACCAATCGATAGTGAAATGGAAGACAATCCAACAAACAATATTCGGCCATATCAGTTTGAGCCCGAATGGCCGGCTGATGAACACGAAGAAGCTCACCAGTTTGAGGATAACGAACAGAAATTTTTGTATATTGACGATGAATCTCGGTGCGACAATCTTGAATGGTGGGTAGTAAAATGTTATATTATTCTAGACCATTGTTTCTATCTTAAAAGTACGTTTTCAGTTTTTGAAGTTGACCACGTCCACACACACATAATACTTTAGATTTTAAAGTTTTTATTGTAAGATACAATTTTTATTGAAGTTTTGACATTTACTTTTCAAGATCCTTTCTTTTAACATATTCAGGTGTCAATGTGGTAACTGCCAAATAATGGATAATAACGAGAAATGTTTATGCTGCAAAGAGATTTCCAATATTTGTGACAAAATTTAGAGGCAGTAGAAACGAATGAGACCACCGAAGTCCCTTTGTGCATTACACAACATCCTGGTTTTGAGCCTGTTTGTCTTAACAGGTGGGTTTTACAAACAGTTTGGTACCAGTAAAAGCAGCAATATGAGGTAGCATATGATGGGCCCGAGGACAAACTGTACCGCCATATTGCATATAGACAGTTGGCAAGATGGTGCTGGGGTGTCTTGGGTAGAGAAGTGAGAGTCATCTTGCCATCATGTGCAGTTACTCGCATTAGAGAAACATTTCCTCCACCTGGCCTTGCAGAGGAATTTCAATTTGAAGGCTTTCACTATGTTGATGAATGAAGTATTTTATTATGATATAGGTATACTCATTACAATTACTTTGTATGTCAATATTAAAGTGGCATAGCCAGCTCATTTATAGGTCATGCTATGCACATTTATTATTATTAATTTATTACAAAAAAAACAGATTTACAAAGAAATGATTATAAATGTGGCTTGGCTATTACACTGGTTATAATATAACTATAATTAATTACATGAATAGTTTGTGTAATGCAGTGGTGAAACTAGCTATAGCAAAAGGTTTTGCTATGTTAATATTTAAGAATGAACATTTTTAAGTAGTACAAAGTTGTCTTCACTGATTCAACGTCATATTATATGGGTATGGCAAAACCTATTGCCATAGCTAACATCACCACTGACATTTTATGCAAATCTAGACTGATGTTCCTTTACAAGTACTTCTTTCCTGGGTGGACATGATTTAGAAATGTTCTTTGGAAGATTCTTGCCATGATGTACAAGTTCAATCTCCTCAGTTTTGCATACATTCACAACCTCCGCAAGTAGTTTATCAATGTACTGGTACTCTTTCTTTTCTTTCATTGCTTTTACAACCCATTGCTTCTGTGTTTTAGCAAAAAACATTTTGTAACGGTCTTGCCCTTTGTTTGTCCCTGACTTAATGAATGCTTTATCATGTTTAATATTGTTGTTGTGATCTAATGCTGCTAACTGAGTGCGGGCTACCATTCCAGGAAATGAAAAATGCTCTCGCTTTGGGCAGGTCTTTTAGAAGCCTCTTGTCACATATCACCTTCTCTGCAGCGATATATGCTTGTGAAGTAGGAGATAACCACTTCTTCTGCTTTGTTTCTTTTTCTGTTAATTGTTGGTGGCAACATTGATGAAAATATGTGTTCCCCTTCCAGAAATGCTTGTTGGAAATGTGGTTAAGGACAGACTTCCATTTTTCCACCAATTCTTCTGCATTCTTGTTACAACTTGCAGAGCACCACCAAAGATGATTAGAAATGGACTTAATCCAATGGGTCAAGTCATCATTTCCCTTAATGTTAGCCTTCTTTGTTAGTTTTTTTGTGACAGATTTAGACAAATGCCACACATCATATTGGTGATCAATATGAGGGTGTTTGTTTTTCAACTTCTGCATCCACAGTATTCAGCATCAACAGTGTAGTTTGGACTTCCATGGCATGTAAACTCCTCACAACAAATGAACACTGTGTTGATGCATCTTTGGTTTCTGGCTTGCAATAATTAGTTGGCAATGCTTCAGGACTGTCAGACGCACCCAAATCACAACTGTTATTTGCTCAAACAATGAGAAAACATTTGTACTTGTGGAGGAACATTGTTCTAAAATATTTGAAAGCTGAAAATAGAAAAAATAGAAATATTTAGAATATACTTTAGGCTATAACTTTTTCTTGATTAAAATTTAACAAGAAATGCTTTACTAACTTCCTCCTTGTCTTGATCAGTCTGACGTTTTCTGTACGATGCTCGCTAGACAGACGCTTTTACTGGGTTGAGGGCCAAATGAAAAATCGATGGTACTGCATCCCGCTTCAGTCGCCTTTTTAAAGGTTGCCATGGTGTAAGTTTCTGTCTTAGGTCCGATTCAAAACAATCGGGAGCAAAGTGCTCACTGCAAACGTAACAGTATTGGAGAGGAGGTAGATTTTCTCTCCGTATTCTAGCAATCCATTATTATACAATTATGTACAATAATTAGGAAACTATAAGTTCATACTTTACGTCAAGGAAACTACAACTTAATTCTATGCACGAAAGGCTATTTTTACAATGGTTTCATGTAGGATTATTTTCTAACCGTAATGAGTTACACAACCATGTTTATTACTATTCAATGTTTATTAAGGGCAATAGATTGGTTTCACATCAGTGGAAACTGTTGTTAAGGTTGAATTCGGAGGACAAGCAAACGGCATTACGCACAGTTTCCACACAAAGAAACCTTCGTATTTTTAAAAATAATATTAATCGACATTCAAGTTCTATATGGTGCGGAAACTGTGCGTAATGGCCTTTATGTGAAACCGTTCTATTAAAACAGAATACAAATAACCAGCTCAATACTTGCATGTAAGCTATAAAGGTTGCTTGTGTATATACCTACGAATAAAAAATTCTGACGTTTCGAAAAGAAACATTTTGTGATTTGGAGAAGCATTTTGACGCAAGTTTATTATGACTGTGCAATGACTTTACATAAAGCTTTGAGAAGCAATTGACGATATGACGTCAATACAAGCCGCTGACATATTTCTGCTCCCACGCACCGGATGCCCTAGCTGCAGCATTTCAACTCATTTTTTGTGAAAATATTGAATCAAACAAACAAAAAAATTGCCGCATATTTATTTTCACGGGACAGACAAAGTTTTAAGACCAACATTATTTTTGGGTGGAGTTCCCCTTTAATGATCCGAGACTAGAAATTACGATCAAGTAATAAAGGAAATTAAGATAATATATGTAACTATATCTGACGATCGATGCATCAATTAGGAAAAAGAAGCTTACTGGTTGTAGACAGCTTGCAATGAGTTTCTCGCACATTGGAATGCGTTGTCTTTGTAAAAAACGTCAAAAATGATAATAGTATTAATGATACTGGTGTAATAATAATAATAATTAATTCCAAAGAAAAAAACATTGTAGCTAAGTAGCTTTGATATCATTTATTATGTTTCCCTAGTATACTGTAAAAAACGTAATACGTCTCAACCTTTTAGCAAATGCTACAAAAGCTCCACATAAAGCTACTTGACCTAAACAAGACTTCTTTATCATCACCAACACCTGTAACTATTGTCATGCAATGATGATCAACTCCCCGTTCTTTATTAAAAAGAGCTTTATTTAATAGTCAGCCGTTCTTTATTATAAAGAAGAGCTTTATTTCATATAGTCCTAACTCTTAACATTTGTTAAAGATGTACATCAATTTGAAGTATATTCAATATGAGACATGTTGTCTGTTACTCATCGCATGATCAAAAAAAGCTGGTGTTTGTTTATGAGAAGAAATTTATTTAGTGGAGTTACTAAGAAATATTGGAGCCTTAACGCGTATGTGATGTGGTAGCCATGTTTACGTGGAGTACTGGCTGCATCACTTCTTATTTTGCACTTTCTGCCGTTTTACTATTTTTTCGTAAATTTATGCTCTTTCCGGTGGGCTGTGTTCTTAAACTAGTAATTACCCCACTAAATTCATCAATACAAGAAAAACATAAAATAGATTAGTCAAAGATTAAAACCGAGTCAACCATTTATATATATAAGTAATTGTATGATTAGTCTTTTTAAGAATATTTTTTGTTACTAAAATTCATATAAGTATTCACTTTTGCACAAGAAATTTTAATGTTATAACCTGCAAGATAGTTCTGCTCTAATGTTTACGTGGATCTTTAACATAATGATATAAAACATTGCAGCGAATAGAAACTCAATTTATGTTAAGTTGTTTCAATGTAGCTAACGCCTCCTTCGATTTTTGTACATTTTACAGTGTTACAAACTATCCACACAATTAAAGATTTAAGCAATCGTAAGACGATAAAACATGTACAGACAAGCTCTTGGAAAATTTAAATTGATGCCTTTTCTTAGCATTATTTTACCAAACTGTTAGGCATGCAGTCATAAGATTTGGTTATGACGAGAGAGGCTTTTGACTGTTGAAAAAAATATTTCAACCCAATTCAATATTATCACCATAATTACCTGCTCTGAAATGTTTAGTTTTTGCAATGTAAGACAAGAACAACATATTAATTTCATAAGACTTACCGTTAATTTTACAAATTGTCTCTTCGTCACAATTTTCGTCTCCGTTACGTTCAGAAGTAAATTGAGTAATGTTTTGCAACGTGGACAGTTATGCATTTAATAATGTAAACAATTTCAAAATATCCATGCGGGAATGGAATTTTATAAAAAAATTCATTCGCTTTGGGGGGGGGGGATGAATTTGGAAGAATATTGTGTATGTTTAATTCAATTCCCCTACATACTTTCAACATGCTTGTGAATCTAAAAACTTAGTTATATTAAAAGGTAAAATGAATAGTCATGTATTACTTTTGGTAAATATAAAGTAAAGTAGCTCATATATGAGCATATGTTATTTCTTTTTATAAAAGTCTTTTCACCAGAATTTTCTCTCGCCTAATGTCCACTTTAAACTGACCCGTAGGGAATCATTGCGTGGGAGAGGAGGAGGACTGAAGAAGAATTTATTGACATGCAATCTTCCACACATGTTACCTCCACATTCAACGTCTGTAATATATTTCTCATCTTACGTTTTTCAAGATTTGTCGTGACAACGTTAATCGTTACTTTCTAAGGCTGCGTTTACACTACATCGGATTCGCTCATCACGACATCTTCATTTGCTTTAAAGGGTTAACTGTTTGGAGTAAAAGCTTATTAAGCTGATAGAAGTAGTCTATTTGATTGTGTTTCTGACGTTGAACAATTTCATTGCCTTTTAATACAAAGAATATTTAGCCAGCTACGATAGCAATCCGGTATAGTGTAAAAGGGCCTAAATAAAGAACACAAATATTTGCAATATTCTTAGTCAAGACGTCATACGGGGTTAATAATTAACTCTTGATTCGCGTCGGTGACTTGAATATCGACGATGAAGTTCATTGTCAAAGAAATTTGAATGTATACGGTTTGTACAATGACAAAACTACCATAAATTTATATAGCTTGGATAAAATACTTCATGAATTTTGCATTTCTCATGTTTTGTTGTATTTTACGTGAATTATTTGCTTTTAGATGAACTTAAACTCGTAATTTTTGTCATGCGCGTGCCTCTAAATGCCTTAACAATGTGTGGACAAGGTTTATTTCGTTGTACCTCGTTCAACACTCTTCCTTTTTTTGCCCAATAAATACATGCAGTTTGTAATATTTTTCACCCAAGGTCTACACTGCGAAATTTAAATAGTTCGCATGAATTATCATTTTGTTAAATAGACTTTTGAGATAAAGTAATTTTAATTTCTATTCAAGACTAATTTGATTTCATGTTGTGACAGTAACCAAATTAGAAGCTGATGTAGGCAGAAATATGCCTATTTTGCATCATCTTCAAGCAATAAAGTTAGAAGCTCAGATTTAGTCCAAAGATGAGAAAATGAGTGCATTTGTTCATGCAAATGAATTAAGACGAATTCTAATTTTGTGAGTATCACAGATCACAGCGGGAAATTTCACATTTGGCAATAATCTCCTGTTCAACAAACATGCAAAATTAATCCCTAATCCAATTTTTAAACGATGAGTCGACCCTATCCTATTCAGTCCTGAGTTAAGATTAAGGGGATAGTAGAACACAGATTTATCGCCACATATTTATTGCTGGTCTTTCACCTGAGCTATTTTACTGTACGTACTACAGGATATACACTTGATAAAATCAATACACACTATTAAATCTATACAGATAATTTTTATAGTGAAAAAGCGTTCTAGAAATGTTGTCATGCTTTATTGTCGATTTCAGTTAACTTTTCAAATGGCGGTTGCCAATTACTTTCTAATGTTGCCCGTAGCATTTCCAAATACGGAATATTCGGTATGAACTTGTCAACTTGAGTTGACAAGTTGTGAACTTGAGTACTGAAGTTGTGTACTTGAGTACTGAAGTTGTGTACTTAAGTACTGAAGTTGTGTACTTGAGTACTGAAATTGTGTACTTGACTACGGAAGTTTTGAACTAAAGTTGCGAAGTACTAGCAAACGCGAAACGTCTTTGTACACTGTAGACATTTGGCAATGAATTCGTTCAGTAAGCAAGGAAAAGCTTTAGCAATTCTAATCCGTTTGACGGCCCTCTAAGAGTGTTATAATGCGATACACCGTTTACATTATGTAATAAATTTACAGTAAATGTGGCACTAGAAGAGTATCGTGGGATTTTAAAGCCAGGAGTACCCTGCATACTGTGCCCTCGACGTCTGTTGCCACTCGTAACAACTACAGAAGACTTATCAAAGAAATGCACTCGGCTGCAATCAATCAATGAAATATTTGCTACGTAAGCTTCTAACTTCTCCATAACGTCTGGCAGTTCTGTCTCTTGAAGAATTTGACGTATTATCTTGTAAGAGTAACCAAGATCTTTATCCAAAATTCTACTAATGGATGACCTGCTAGGTATGTTTGCTGGAAGGCAAATTTTGTTATTTTCTAGGTGTTGCCGAATCTCTTTTGCGTAAATAGATGGTTTATTAATTTTTAGATATTCAGTGTATGCAATAACGTCATCTGTACGCGTGGCTCGAACATCACGTTCGATCTGGCGAGGTGCAATAGAGCCAGTGTCTACCCATAGATCTATTATATTTGATATAGTCTTATATGGTAGATTTAGTTCTTTCAAAATGTTTGTCAAACACTGGTTATTTAACCACATTTCAATATTTCATTTCTTTTTTCTATTGGTAAAGCTTTTCCTTGCTTACTGAACGGATTCATTGCCAAATGTCTACAGGGTACAAAGACCTTTCGCGTTTGCCAGTACTTCGCAACTTTAGTTCACAACTTCAGTACTCAAGTACACAACTTCAGTACTCAAGTACACAACTTGTGAACTCAAGTTGACTAGTTCATATCGAATATTCCATATTTGGAAATGTAACTGGCAACATTAGAAAGTAACTTGGCAACCGCCATTTGAAAAGTTAACTAAAATCGACAATAATGAAAGCCACAAGTATATTTTTTGATGTCGAGGGTTTTGAATTTTGTTAACATTCTAGAGCAGCCTTCACTAAATCTTGTGTACAGCACGTAGAATCTGTAAAGTGTATGGCTTTTATAACTTTATAACGTGCGTAATGTTTATAGTGTGTATAGCTTATATGTAGTTTGTATAATAAGCATTTCCTGCATAGTGTTTATGGTGTGTATTGTGTTTGTCGTGTGTAGTTATAGTTTGTATAACCTGTATAATGTGTATAGTGTCTATAGCAGGTATAACCTGTATAGTATGTACAGTGTGTTTAGCTACAAGAGTGCACAAGCCAATTTTTGGCCGAGTTGGTGGACACATGACGCAATAGGAAAACACTGTGCAGCTTTTGTATCTAAGAAACACGTTGGAAACATGCTAGAAGCTGGACTGAAACTGTTGTGAATGGAGTTAAAGTGTTTACTTTGAAGATGAGTTGATTAAGAATGTTCTCGACGTAAGAAGAATGTCAGACAGATTGACGTGTTTGAAAATAGAAACTGATGGTTTATCTTCAATAATTTTAGCAGTTATGCATTGAAGAAAGTAAATTTGGACGATAAGGAATAATAGTAGTGAGCTTCATGAAGTAACGTAGAGATTCCATAAGTGAGAGGATCTTGATTGGTTCTGACCTGTATAGCTATAACAACAATTTGATTTGTGTCGTTTTAGATTTACGACGCACAACGGTTTAGTTATTTTTCCAAGAACTGGCAGAAATATGCAATATTTCTTCAAATAGTTTTATGGTATGAAATAATGAAAATGCTATGCAACATATAAATCACGCCAATAAAATATCTTGCGATAATTGGGTGTTTTACACGACAGCCATGTTAGTCTCAATACTCATGAACAGGGTCGTGTCATTTACCAGCCTCGTAAAAACTAGAACTATTGCATAAACGACAACGTTAGAACTTAACAACATGTGCTACTGAGTGAGTTTGTTCAATCTCTGTCAACACAGTCCACCATCTTATCTGAGAGAAAAATACCAATGTACTCAGGTTCGAGGAAAGTTTTAGTAATTTATTGTAAACGAAAAAGTCTAGCCTTATCTTTTACCAAACACTGAGTCTAGACACCTTTTTGTATCGCTGCTGACTGGGAGCATTGGATAACGCATCATATTTCAATATCAAGTTGCCTGCACTTTTTACAATGGAGTGGCGTTAGACCAACTTAAACAAACAATAATATGCTGCTTGAATTACACAAAAATTTCATCCGATGGAGATTTGATGACGATTCTACGTTCTTCATAATCGACTTGTATCTGGGATTTAACTTTTTTTCAAATGAAAGATACGGTCTTCAATAACCAAAGCCACCCCTTCGTTTTTATGGTAAACAAGAGAAACTGAACCACTAAAAATTCCTGAGCAGCGACTGATGTGTTTCAGTTTCAACTGCATGAGAAGGTTTCCATCACTATCTTTGAAGCATCATCTTTAAAGTGGTAGCCAATGATGTACTTAGAGACTGGTGTGTAAATTACTTCATCGTATTCATGAATTTTAATAGATTTCCTTCCATGTTCTAGGTCAGGAGTTTATAAAATCTGCGCAAGTGCTCTTCCTCATTCTCAATTATTATTACTATGGTGTTATCATCAGAAATAGACAAAGGTTTTATCTCGCCAATGATGGGATTAATTTTCACTTTTTCCTTTTAACCCTCCAGCAAAAGTTCTATTTTTTTGTGACATCCACATAGGTTCACGTTACGTAGGTCACCTTCAACAAATGCAACAACAATTCTTTCATCCTGTGTTACGGCCATGAACAGATTTCGTGCTTTTTTGTTGTCAAGGATATTTAAAGTACAATGTTGGATAATATCATCTTTTCAAAAAACTGTCGATTATATTTCCAATCCATTTTACCTCCATGACCAGAAAGAACATATACCATGCCATTGTTATCAACTGTCATACTTTTTTTGGAGATTGCTCCAAAAAAAAGTCAGCAGTTCTCCTTCGTTAGTGATTTCTTTTTCAACGTAGAGATGACTTTCATCTGTGTAAATGAGATATGCACCAAGGCGTTGAAGAAGTCGTTATTCCTTCAACAACATGAGATATGCATCAAGGTGTTGAAGAAGTCGTTATCCTTCAACAACAGGAGATATGCACCAAGGTGTTAAAGAAGTCGTCATTCCTTCAACAATTTTGAAGTTCAATTTTGAGGTTTAGCAACAATTCAATGTTGACAAGTAATAACCACCTAAAGAACTACAATGCGATTCATGATGAGCTACAATTCTACTGATGATTCTAAAATTGCTTCGTTGTCGATGAGCTTTATACGGGTGCAGTTCTTAACTTTAGGCATAACTTTGGAGAATTCTTTCTGTAAGAAATATTTTTTCACTTCTTCATCATAAATAGCTTTTTTTGAATTGATGTCAAACGCGTTCTGTGTCTCCCAAAGGCAGTGAGAATTTGGCGTTTCTAGATTTCTGCGCAACAAACATATTTGCCATATAAACAACACGTTCATCAGTAACCAAGGCCACTTTTCCGTTGATATGATGAACAATGCAAACTGAATGGTTGAACATTTCTAAATCGTATCCTGTGTTCATCAGTATGAGCGATGACTGATTTTTTCGGTGTCTGCTGAGAAGGTCTCAATCACTAACTTTGAAGCATTATGTTTAATGTTGTAACCTGTAATGCACTTGGAGACTTGTGTGTAAATAACTTAATCATATACTCGGATTTCAGCAAAGATTTGGTTTGAATTTCATGCATTTTAACAAATTTGCTTCCGAAGTGTAGAATTCCGGAGTCTATAATTCTTAGATTTATTTCGATAAGTTATCATGGATATTTCCCTATCTACAGATATGAACAAACATTTCAACTCATCAACAACTGGATTACGATTGCCTATTATCCTACAAGGCTCCAGAAAGTGTACACCTTTGCTGTAGCACACATATAAGTTGACATTACGTTGGCTACCTTCAACAAATGGAATAGCAATTACTCTTTCTTGTGTAACGGCCATAAACAGATTTTGTGCGTCTTTGTTGTCAAGGAATTTCAAAGTAGACTGTTGCACAGTACCATCTTTTAAAAAAAAATTTCAATTGATAAATCCCTACATTTCTTCCTTTATATCCAGGAAGAACATATACCACTCCGTTGTCGTCAACTGTCATACATTTAACCTGCAAATCGTCAATGGCAAAGTTTTCTTCACACCATGCACGGTTGAAGCTTTCCTACTTCCTGTCGACTTTTTGAAGATGGTTTCCTGAAAAAAATCACCATTTTTCCTTCATTGGTTAAAGTGATTTGTTTGTCGAGAAAAAGCTGACCTTCTTAACCTTCATACTTGCATGACTGAAATTTGTACCAAAATGTGTGGAAGAACTCGTTATTCTTTCAACGTTTTTAAAATATAGCTAAAGGATGAAATATTTTCTCACCACATTTAATCAATGGCCAATCAAGAACTGCGTGTTCTTGGCATGTGTTTTTGGAAAAGGAAATTTAAATTGATCATTATTACACGATCAATGTTCTTAGACTTAATCTTGTTTTTAATTTTGATTTGAAATTTGTAAATGGCATTCCAACTTCTGCTATTGAGTTTAATTTTTATATGTAATGCATCGCAGTCTTTCTGCGGCCTCGCTATCATTGAAACTTTGAAGGGTGGAAGTTACCATGCAAATACTGCACGCTGTTTTTTTTCCACTATCTTTAATGATGTATTACTAAATGCTCTGATTGCTTCTCTCTTTTCGTTTATAAGCGACTCTTGGGCCAACAGTTGACGCTCTTTTTGTAGTGTCTTGTCTTCAGTTTCAGATTTCAGTTTAAGTCGTTGAACACCTTCACTGAAGTTATTGACACTACTGTGGAGATCTGTTGTACACATTGATTTTAACATTTTAAATTCGCTCTCAATTACACCTTGCCTTTCCAGAATAAACTTCCCTACTTTTATTTTTTCTGCAACTATTGATATTGGATCCACCACAAGTGTAAGATGAGGCCACAAAACCTAATTCTGACCTTTTTCCTTGTTTTTCAGCTATCTAAAAGTTTTCGAAATAAACAACATATTAGAACATGGGGTCCAAATCCACTGTGACCTCTATTCAAAGCACAAAAGTTAAAAAGAATATGTCAGGAATGAGGTTGAGCTACTTTACAGGGGGATTCATTTTTACGAAGCGCTTTCTTTCATGCAAACGTAAATCAAAGCATATGTTGTAGCAATGTTCAATGTTTATCAAACATAAAAAATAAAATCGAAGTTTCTGAAAAAGCACGTTTTACACTCGCAAACGTTTGTAATGAATTCATTTTTGTGGCGATGGAACAAACCTTTTTGAAATACATGTTCCCCGCGCAAGTATTTCTCGAAAATTACGTGTGACGTACATATTATTTTTACTGTTGTGTTTGAATTTCCTTCCTATATGTGCTTTGTGAGATTTTCCGTTTCATTAACCGCTAATCTTTTCAAATTTTTGATGTGGACTTTACTACAATGTATTGCTCAACGTTACTATATTCAAAAGATATATGAAGTACAAAAAACGTAATTTATCAAGCAGAGAAGCGACGACACGTCGTAATGGCGGCAATCTCGACAGAATGTCCGTGTGCCAAATATCCAATACAAAAAACACTGCAGTGCATCCAAACATGACGAAATAAAATGAGATAAAATGTTGTTCATAAATGGGATAAATTTCATCAATATTCATAAGCATGTACTCAACGAATGTTTGAAGCCTTGAAAAACTCGACAAAAAAAGCGTACGAGACGGCAAAATATGGCTAAAAACGTGCTTCGCAGGAAGGTAGATAAAATGAAGTCTAGCGTGTGTCAACAAAATAATGTCGATTGCTTTCAAATAAGGCATGATTCGAGTGAGTTAAGTGTTCTTTTTCGTCTCATGTGATTTTTTCTTTGAAAATATGACAATTTAATCTCTGCAAGGAATATTGCTGGTTTATGCAAAATTGAGCTTTGACCAGAGTTAGTGCATTGTAATTTTCTCAAATTTTCAACGGGATGAATGACTTGACCCTCCCTATGTTGCTTTCTAAAAAGTAACGATGTTAACATGACGATGAAGGAAATTTCCTTCACTTTACATACAAAAATACAAATTTTACAAAATTTTTCATCACGTTGTCATAATTAAAGATTTAGGTGTTTTTTTATTTCTTCAACGCATTGCCTACATTTATGAAGTAGTTTAAATAAATGAACATAGCTCACATAATATCATAATTTGACCACGTGCTTGCATAATACAAAGTTAAGTCATTAACACTCTGACGAATGTTAGCGATCAATTTAGCTATTATTGTTTTGACAAGAAACTAGTTTTGTTTTAGATAGTAAATCATCAATAACTTTTTTTTTCAAAAGTTTTTGACAGGTATAAGATGTTGTTGACTTAACTGATTGATATGTTGTCTTGATGTACAAACATACGACTTTTATATGTATTACAATTTTGGTAAACTCGTGCGCGCGAGTTTGTTGTTTTGTTACTTTTCTCTAATATATTCTTTTTGGAAAAAAGTATATTCTTGTTGCTTAATCTCAAATTTGAGAGAGAAGTTTTAATTTTTCATATTCTTTTGCGTTAAAATTTATAAAATGATTACTATCCTATACTGTTGTGCACTTAGTCCTGTTTATCAAGATAAAAAGTGTGAAATGTAACATTTTAATGAATGCGTTGCCTAAATTTGCATCAGTACGTGGGAAAGAGTTTGAATATTTAAATACAACCTTTTAAATTTTATAAAAATAAAATTTCTGTTTTGTGGTATTGTGTGTGTGATTCAAAGAACATCTCGAATCTGTGCACAAGGACTAGATCAATAGAATACATAGAATTTCTAAATGTTCAATACGATAAATTGTTTGATATCTAGAATTTACTATAAGCCATGCTTTGTTCTACTATTGCAAAGCTGGTCCAATTTCCTTACAGCATCTGTACTCTAATGTGCCTTCCAACAAATCGGTATGACAGCATCGACAATTACACCTGAAACGTGGGAGCATTGAGGTTTATAAAGTAACTTCATGTATATTACAAACAGGGGCGGATCTAGGATTTTTCAAACATCAGTCATAAAACGTCGGAGGCGCTCCACATCTGGGGGGGGGGGTCTGAGGAATTCTCCTCTGAGAAATTTTGAATTTCAGAGCCTTAAAAATGCCATTTTCAGCATTTTAGAGCATTACAAAATGTATTTTGTGGGCATCGTTTTTGCGTAAAACAACACATTTTGCTTACGTTTTTTTCAAAAAAAAAATGAAGTAAACTATACTTGAATGTTTTGCCAAGCATTTAGGCTCATTATGATGCCAAATATATGACTCCTTAGCATGTCTAGGAACGTAAAATTTATTTTATGATAATGCTATTCAAAAACAGATATAATCTTTAAAAATTTCTACCAAGTTGTCAGGCATAGACCCCTAGAGACCCCCATTCAAACCTCTATGTAATGAGTTAAGTTAGAAATTTGGTACTACAAGTGACAGTTCATAGATGTAGAAAAGCTCAGACTTAAAACCATGCAAGTTTATTGTAACTCTTTACCCATCTCCACATCAGTGCCAGCAAATTCCCCTTTTGAGAAAAAACTCAAAATTTTTTTCTGCCAAATATTAAGCAAAAATTATCAGAGTGAAAATTTGCAGTTAAGGACAGCTTAATACCGTAAATGTTTATTAGGCATTTCACTTGACTATTATCTTCTGCAAGGTGTGCTATATAGCAATCACTAGTAGCATTGTATTATCAAATACAAACAGAATGTAACCAACATGTCTTTAATTATATAATTACATGAATGTTAAAATTGGTTCATGTGTCATGCTTACTGGTTATGATAAATATCTTTTCATATGATCAAAGCTCGTTTAAATGTAAATCTGAAATAATTTAGTTTAGAAATTATAATGATCATCAGAAAAATTACTTAGTGATCATGAAAATACTTTGCTGTTTTGCCAAATTTCAAGGTTTAGCTGCATGCATAGGAGGTCATTTTTACTTTATCGAAAATGCTTTTCATACGTCAATAGCCCTTTGTAATTTATGGCAAACAATCTGGTATGAGCCGTAGATTAACCCAACTTTACATCTCTACATGAGGTGTTCAGTTAGAAAAGGGGACAATATGTGACATGGGACAGCATTTCATGTATGTGAAATACTAAAGGTTTAATACCATTCCAGTCAAATTGTCAAAATAAAAAGCTTCATGGATCAGAAGACTCAAAATCACAAGTTATAGAAAACAGCTTCTCATGTAATCAATGTTAGTTTTCTCAAATCTTAAACAATATGTAGTATAACTGTCCAATGATTGAACGATCAATGATCATAAACTAAAAAGCCCCAAACATTTGTTTATGATAATGTAAATATAAGTATGGCGCCTTATGTCTACAGATTTTTTGTCCATTGAAATATATTTGCAGGAATGTAGGATTTCGCTGCCATATAACAGTCACGATTACCCAAGCACTAAAGAGATCATAGCTAAAAGTCCTTCGGCAACAACAATTTTAGAAGCATCAATCTGCTTACCATACGCCATATTAACATAAATCGCATCACACACTCGCATAAATTGATTTGATATAATACATTCATGCATACACTTCAGTTGCCCTTTACTTACGATTTTGGATGTAAATTTCTCAAAACAATGTTGGCTTGCTTTTGAACATCAATAACTGAAATGTAGCTCGCGAGATCGTCTTTGCCAAGCATTTACAATTCATCCATAAATTTTTCACCCTCTTGAAAACCAGTTTAGAAAGCAGCATTCATGTCAATATATGAATTTGTAAAAGATTTCCATAAATTCTATCTGATTGTAGTTTAGGTTCTATCATGCTTTAGAAAATTACTATAAAACGATCAATCATTCAATTCAGACAGTGAGCTTGACTATGTTAGTTCAGTTGGCTATCAGTCGAAATCGGTCAAACCAATCACAGTAAGACAAAAATTTAAACGAACCAATTACACGATAGCAAGTGGACTCCCTTATAGGTCCGGCCACCCCGCTTATCGGTTGAGATTATTCCAGATCGTCCACTGATCTGGCCATTGACCAATAAAATAGCGTTTCTGGCGTTCATAGACTCCTTTATCGGTCGAACCAGTCAAGCCACCCCGTTTAACAGTCGGTTATTCCAGGTCAATTAAAATTCAACTGATCTGGTTACCAACGAGATATTTATTGGATTAGTCATTAGTTTTCAATAATAAATAAAGCTAGATTTTTATCACGAAGTAAATGCGATAATAAAGTAAGAATAATTAATGATTTTTAATTAATATGAATAGGTAATTTTGAATTTCAAACATCAGTCGCGCGACGGACTTGACATAGTCTAGATCCGCCCTGATAAAAGGATTGTCATATTGTGTAATATGTAAATTAACTAGTTAAAGGTCATTTTATATTTCTTCTCATTAAACTGAAGACGTTTATGCATTATTCATAAAACATTATTATATTGTTGTACACTTTTAATGGGATAATCAAAAGATTCGCCAAGCTCTGCAATAAAGGAAAAAACAACATTGTTTTCACATAATTGCATAGAAAGTTTACTAATTCGCAGTTGACTATCTTGTTTTTCAAAAAATCGTAACTAAATCTAAACGAAAATTCTTTCTTTGTCATGAACGAGCAAAAAGTCAATAGTACAAAATCTGATAAGAAAATTTTTTTTCACCCTGAAATCAGTATTTCAAGAACAATAAAATTGCCATGAGAAAATTGTATTCTCATAAAATAGTTAACGTTAACGGAGACCTGTGTTAGAAATCGTTAGATAAGAGTTACTGGATAATCGGCGTTATTATTTGTGAAAGGTTACTTAACTGATTCAGTAAGTTAATAAAAAGTGAACAATACGATACATGTCTTTTCAAGACACGAAAAAATGTATTTATTTTCTTCACTGAAATCCAGTTTGATGGACAACAAAATTTCCTAAATGATAGAGTATTCTCAAAAATTTGTCAAGGTTAACGGCGACCTGTACTAGAACATCGCTAAATTAGAGGATAGTGGCGGTCATATTTTTATTTGTACATTAGAAAGAATTTTTTTTTTATGAAACAGTAGCCCAAAATTTTGTCACTGTTCTTTTTCACTGGTGGTCGAGCAAATTAAGTGTTAAGTTGTTGTTGGAAAGTTTCATAAATAAGTTTGTAGAATGGTGCAAATATACAAGGAAGTAATATGAAATATTAGACTATATATAGACTTCATTGGTGTATGGATGGTAAACGGTTAAGACAGAGCTAAATAAATAGTAAGGTAAACTGAAGCTAACGGACTGATTACATGAGCCCGTGTAGCCGGGATTCAGCGAAGCATAAAAAGATTTTGGCAAATGGAAACGATCCAATAATTATTACAACATAAATCTTTTTGAGCAATTTTGCAATCTTCTTACTTTATAAATCGAAAAACATTTAAAACGAAAGCAGCCATTATCATTGCTTTACCAATGTTCTATCATCTTGAAGAATATCGTTCGAATTGACAATTGCTTTGTGCAACTTTTTTTCCCTAAAAATCTGTCTTAATTGGCAAGACGAATTTTAATGAAATAGATACTTCCAAAACAGGGAATTTAAATCTTTATTATATTTTAAGATGCTTCTTATGAATAGTGTTGCATAAATAGTAAGGATGAATGTAGATAGTTTGCAATGTATATTTTACATTATTCCATCATTCACTTCTTTTGGAATTCGTTGCTTCAGTTGAGTAAACAAAAAAGATTAAAACGGACGGGATAGCTTAGACATCGGTTCAAACACCTTAAAATTATTTTTTGTTGTTTTTAGCTATTTCTCATAGTTTTATAGAAGCTCCGCGTAACGTGGATGCTTTCATTTGCTTTTAAGTTTTGTACAAGGTCTATGTCACAAAAAAGTTCTATCGTAACTAATATGAATATTGTAAATACTCACAGAATTGAACTTGCATAAAAATACTATACTAAAGGACCAACGTATTACGGTTAGTTCTTAGGAATGTTCTTTTTAAGAATGAAAAGTAACACTTTATAAAAACGAATTTTATTCAAATAAGCAAGAGCGAAGATCAGCCTAAGGAAAATTAACGTACAAATATACGATTTAAGAATTTATCACAAATCGTCGTGCGAATGTCTTTATGTGTTTTCTATTTCTGTTTAAAGTCACAGATTTTCACGATGTTTTTCCACCGTGAATGTTTATCTAGTGTAAAATGGGTCTTCTTCGTCATCTGATGATTCCCTATTCTTTGCTAATGGCTTTCTATATTGTTCAGGAATGAATGTAGTAGGCTGATATATAGGGGTAAAAGGTTTAGATTGTTGTGTAGCTACAGAGACGGATGATCACTGTACAGAATTGTTTGTAGTGCCCAGGCTTTCATGCGTAGAAGGAATTAGTTTTGGTATATAGGGTATGGAGGGTATAGAGGCTAATAAAGAATTCGATAAAGTCGGATAAATATCATTAATGGGATTTGCTCTTGCGCAAGAAATTGATTTTGTGGAGGCTGATGAAGTAGTTATGTCTTTGTTAAGAACAGGATTAACTTCAATTGGTGCTTCATTTAATGTCTGGAAGTTTGTCTGCGACGGTGCAATGGAAGCTGGCGCTCTTATTTCATTTGCTTTCATGAATCTGCTTGGCCTGCGTAAATTAACACTGTCATACGTTTCGCCACTGATATAACATAAACTCGGGTTTACTTTCCAGAAATGCCAAGTGACTTTATCTTTCCGAACTATTTTAACAAACTCATCGCTGCTTGATAAGATGAAGATAATCGCGAAACGCCATATACTATAAGAGTCGATGAAGTAAGGGAAGTTATCCTCCACAAATTCACAAATTTGATCCCATGTCATTTTTTCACGTGGTGAACTCATGATTGCCATCTGGATTAGTTCTATTTCATTGAAATTTGGTCTTTCATAAGATGGCACACGTTGCGCATTCTCCGCTTCTTGTGAAACACTGTGGATGGAACTGATACTTTCACGATACTCCGGATCTATTGTCCAGTAACGTTCGCTATCTTTTTCCCTCGATATCCGATGTAATTCAACAAAACAGTCAAAGTGTCTTAACACTTCTTTAACGTGAGCATAGCGAAAGCGTGGAGCAGTTGTATAAACAGGAAATTCTTCGATGATGACTTTATAGATTTTGGATAACGTTATCTGTTTGTGTGGTGCATTCTCAATTATTTCTTTAAGAAACTGAATATAACGGTAAGGTGTGTGGCTTGTGGATGCTCCTGATTGTTCTTGACCTGTTGGTACACGGCATGACGAGAAACGGAATTCACTGTATTTCTCTGTTTCAAAGCGTAAACTGCTAGCAGAAACCGTAGCTGTTGTCTCTGGCATATCTTCTTTGGAAGAGTATTTTCCGGATGTGTTTGAACTCATACTTTTTCATCAGTTAATTTCGACTGAAAGTGTAAACCTTGGCGAACGGAATTTGACTCAAATACATGTGCAAATTTATTTAACTGAGCCAATCATGCAATCAAGTATTGACATGGCTTGTGATTTGAGACAAAATCTCACTTCCGTCTCAAACTCCAAATACGTCACTGAGGCCTGCTTCAAGCGTCAAAATTTACATGCACCGAAGCATTAATAACAAAAGAAAATGAGATAAGCTTCCTCATTGTCAGCGAGGCTTGAATTGGTTTTGTGTAAATGAAAGGAGTCAAAACTTCAAGCTCAAAACTTAAACCGTGTCTTAAGCATCATAAATCATTTTACTTGATATTTTCCATTCAGGCTAAATTATTTGTCTCCATTTTAAAGTTTTTGTGATTTTGCAAAGTCAGAGAATATAAAGAATTGCCCAAATAAGTCTTTTTTGTTGTGAAGTATTTAATCTTTTCTATTTACCTAAATGATTTAACGCATTGTTGAATCCCAGCTACCCTTGCTCATGTGAACAGCCCCTAAGTGACATTTAATGATATCTGCATTAGATAATTTAGTCTGCAATGGCTAATTATTCCACTGGTTTTAATATGCACGCGCGTCCATGTTCGTAGCAACTCGTTTTAGCTCAGCTACAATGGTGGGGAAAATGTTCTTGTCCCTAGTTACGTGGATTTCGTTTTCCTCTGGTGCTTCGACGGTTTGTGAAGAATAATCAGAGTGACATTGGCTTACCTCAAATGGCTTTGTTTCCATTGCAGACGTGCAACCTATTCGATCAACTGTTAAAAATGGAGATTCCGTGTACGACTTCGGTAGTTTATCAAATGACCAAAGTGGAAAGTTCTTGAAAATCGCAAAGAAGTGCTTACATGGCAACCTGTGTCTTTCCCAGTCATAACAATCACAGCTTGGAAGATCACCTGGATCACTTCCAAACGACAATGTATAAAACTTGCATATGTCGTCTTGACTACGAACTTTGAAAATTCCATGCACTTCGTCAACAACCATGATGTGTGATGCAAGGGTATCTTCTGACGATGCACGTCTTTCCATACAATGCCTAATCATAGAGTGTGGTCTTTCGTGAAGGTATGACTGGACATCATAATTGTACTGCCTGTAATTGCTCTGCAATTTCGTATTTAACAGCAGCAGCGAATTCCCCAGCCCGTTTTTTGTACCTCTACAAATCATCTATTTTTGTGTTTAATCAATGGAAAGACAATGAATGATATCGAATTTCTAAAGAAATGAACAATAATTTTGCTGAGAAATCTGATTTGTTGGAGGAAAAGATCGGGCTGGCTTCGCCATCGCCTAAGAGACTTGTTCAAGTAAATAAAAAAAAAATAAGTACTTGAAGTAAAGGTCGGGCAAAAAGTCTTCAATTAGCACTGTCAGCATGACGCTCAACGTTGAATTCTTGTAACCATCCAAATATTCATGCTTGAAAGCTTTGTTTGCCTTTCCACGCCATTATTTGTGTTTATGACTGTTAGCAGTCGATCTTTTCGAAAGGTCCACACCCATTTCTCTAAATTTTGTCCACGCAAGAAAATTAACGAAATCAACATGTATTGTAATTATTGATGAGCACTGTAAGAATGATATTATTTGCAAATTATAAAATTCTCTTGCCTTGTATTGGGATAACCATGTATTGCCAAACCAGTTGCGCAGTTTTGGGTTTGTCTTCCATTCTTCTGATGACTTAAAATTTTTAACATTTTCCTCGTAATCAGCCTCCGTCCTCGCTCTGGCAATTAATCGAAGTATTGCAAGAATCATATTTTTTAACGGGAGCAGTCCGTTGCTGCTTTTTGAAAGCCATCGCTCCCACGATGATTATAAAACGTAAGGTTTAAAAACAATATAGCAAGACATTGACTTGCACCGTACAAAAACTAGGACTAAATATATTCTTACGCTTCCTATAGGGTGAGTTTTGTGCTCAGATAGGCAAGGCAACTGGATATGGATCCACCTTTCTCCATTGGCATTTCCACCTTTTTGTAAGCATTCCCTAAGTTTTTTCGACATCGATTTTTGTCGCCAAACCGTTTGCTCTTTAATCTAAAGGCGCGTAAATTTATCAAAAAACCTGTGTGAGTAAAGTTTCAAGGCAAATTGATTTGGACACCTCGAGACATTTTTGTTGTTTACACCTGTCAGATCGAGTAATGCATACGAATAATCACTGTTATTTAAAATCACCCTAAAGTCTGGAAATCTGATGTATTCTCTCATGTGAACTTGTGCTGAACAGTTCAATTTTCTTGTTCCTTGAACCATGTTTCTGTGCTTCTTAAACGAATGGTCGCTAGAATTTGACTAAAATATATAAACATGTTGGTAAATAATTACACCTAAAAGGAAAGGTAGCTGAAGAAATTCATGAAGAAGAAAGAAACCAAGATTACATGACAATGTTAAAATACAATAAAACTCAAAGTTTCCTTCAAAGCTCTTCACACTGGAAGTTTAATTACAACGTACTATAAGGTTAGCAACGTCGTTTCACTTTTATTTACTTTTATTAAATCTGTAGTATTGCATTAGCAGATGAATAATATCTATTACCGTTCTGTTTTTCTTCTTTTGGCTTGAATGCCTATCTACCCCATGACGACAATCGTAGACCCTATGGTTCACTTGAACGAACGGTATATGGTCAAATGGAAGCTGGCCATCTTCCCACCAAACCTTGTGATTGGCACTTGTGCGATCTAACATTTTTTCGATTAAAAATAGAATAAGTGATTTCATTTAGTTCAAATTGAACCATTATATTCAACATTACTGTGTGATTTACGTGGTTGTATTCTGTACACATTAAACGAAACCCTTTTTAACAAAAAACTGTGCTTTGCCTCTTGCCCTTTTTTAGACTAAAGTACTACCTATGAGTTGGTTTTCACCTTTTTACGATGAGTGTAGTTTCCCTATTCCTTGCTCGTTCGACACACAACGACAGACTGAGGATAGTAAGACTCAAATGTGCATGGACATTATTATAGTACTTCTTATATTAAAGAATATGACAACATTCAGGTTTCATATAACAATTTGATCTGGACAACAGAAATAAGGAAAGCGTATACATTAATATAGATTAGTTATATTTTGAGAAAAAGAATACAAACCTGTGTTCCCATTTCCTTTTTTTGCTTTATTTCCACAAAAAATAGTTGCGCTTGCCAACTCGTACTCTCTAAGGAGCAGGGTCCGCGGAAGTATCTCAAAAGTGGGGGGGCACTGACCGAAAAGGGCATGTGAGTTTGCAGCTTACTGTTTTAGTATATTACAGATATGCATTGTTTCATGAATCATGATTAAGTTTCAAAGTCTGCAAAATATTGGTAGACATTCTTAGAATGCTATGCGTATTCTCTACTGCTCGGCGTGCGTGCTAACAAATTGAACTAAGATGACTACATGAACAATTTTATTAAGTAATGCGATCTCATTAAAATTTCCCCAAAAATCTAACCCTACGTTCGTTTTTGAGAACAAAGTCCTTAGCTATTAAACGTAAGTCCATTTCGTCAGTTCTGGCCTTGTTTACATGCATAACAATAGGATTATTGTAGCGTGCTGCCGCATTGCGCTCCTAAGATGTGTCTTGACAAGCCGCTGGCATGAAAAAGATCGTTCTCCAGAGGCTGCGCTCATTGGAGCAAGAAGGTAAATCTGCAAGAGTCGGACAACATTAGACATTGCCATGACAATCTGCGATGAGTTATTTTCTTCGGTTGAGAATATTGATGTTATGGTGTCAATTGATGTCGCTTTCTTTACTTCTGGAAGTCGCTGCGATATAATTTCTTCAAGAAGCTTTAACTCCACCTTCAGCTGGTCAAAGTCGAGGTCATTTTCGTAAAGGTGTTCAACCTCATCATTCAACTCAAACTTACACCCGTTTGCTGCATTAATGAGCACGGTTTCGATGTTCATCAATACAGAATATGTTTTTCGATCGAAGCGCTCCTGAAGTGAAGCCAAGCACGCATCAATTGCTTTAACATACTGGGCACGGTGGGCGTCTTTAGCAGTTTGGAAATGATGTTGCTCGCCATCTCCGTGTTGAAGTCGCCACGGAACTTTTTTCGGTCTTGGTTGTGTTGGATCGCCTACAAAGTTGATAGCCTTGCTTGAAGCAACTACTTGGTCGTAAAACAAAAAGTTTTCTCGTTGACGCTGCAAGTTTGTTTTCAAGGCATTTATGCAAGTAACAGTTGTTTGTGACGTTATTGAAGGCTTCTGCAAGGTAGTTGCTACTTGTTCACATACACCAACTCTTGCACCTCCTTCAACGTATCGCTGATAATCCAGCTCTCCTTTACACAATCACGCAAAGCCAAGTCAAGACTTGGTTACCGCAATGAATGTACAAGGCGTGAGGATTCTCAGAAGATATTCGGGCAGCAACCCCACTTCTGCCTCCAGCCATATTTGCTGCTCCATCATATGTTTGCCATCGACAGTCGTCTATCGTCAAACTTCATCGCAACAAAATGTCCTTCAGCGAAGTGGTGATTGTTTCAGCATCGGTTTTCTCTAGCTCGTACATTCCGAGGAAATCTTCATGGACGGACAAGTCGGTTCTAGGTATCCAGCGCAAAATACATGTTAGTTGTTCCTTGTTGCTTATGTCTCTTGCAGTTAGGCTAAATAATTGTGATTCCTTACGGATGTCTGCCACTATAGATCTCAGGACTGCATTGCCCATCATATTAATCAACTCGTTTATGATGTCGTGACTGAGATATCTTCCGTTGTCAATCCACTACAACAAATCAGGTACATCCTCCGCTCTTAATTGCTAAAACTGTTGCAAGTTACTCTCAAGTTCAGTTTTACCTTGCAAACTTTGGGCTTGGCGTGCCAAATACCTTATACTACTTAGTTGTTTTAGCAACATTCTTCTTCGAGTTTCCTGGGTTTTCTTCAATTCACTGACCAATATCGCTCCAATATCTCTTCTCGAATCATCAGATAATAAAACTTTCTCAGTCGCCTCTGCGTGAAATTTAGAGTGAGAGTGTTTTTTAAGTTGTTCTCGGCACTTCTTGTAGAGTCAGATTCGCCGAATTTTGGTTTGGAATGAGAATAAGGAGATAAACACGTTGATGGAGTTTCTGTAGCTGACGGCAGTGTGAAATTAGACCTAGAGTCGATGTTTTGGTCAACAACGTTCTCTGCTGGAGCACTACTAAAAAAACTCGTCAGTTTTCGCATCCTTTTAGCTTTTTCTACAAGCTCTTTTTCCTTTTCTCGTTTTCGCCTAGCAGCTCTAGGCATGATGATTTTGATTAGAAGTGATTTAAACCGCAAAATTTTCAATTATTATGATTATGAATTGTCAACAGTTTTGTAGGACCAATGGCCTGAAAGACAATACGACGGGAGCAATGCGTTGCCGTAGAATATATAGTCTCATGTGGATCATGAATTGCGAGTTCTCATTGGTTAATTAAGTTACTGGGCGAACGTCTGCGAAGACAACCCCAATCGACAAACGCGATTTTTGATCCATCTGGGTAATCAAGATCAAAAACTAAGCTATAGCTGATTTCGCATGATGCCGACAGACTTTGTTCTACTCTCGGGGCTACTTGTATCTAAGAAAAACTTCTTCAGTCCAATTTTACCTAAAACAAGGGCATTTCTACACCATGAAAAAGGGCACTTTCATTCCACAAAAAGGGCACATTTTTCCCTGTTGCAAAAAGTGGGGGGGCACTTGCCCCCAATGCCCCCCCGGTTCCGCGGCCTCTGTCAAGGAGACTATCTGCTTCCTCTACATTTTGCACAAGTCCAGAGCGTTCAGACAGTTTGATTTTAAATAAAGAAGTCGCTGCTGAAATGTCAATACTTTCCATATGTATAAAAATATGTGCTTGTTCTTATAAGAACAGTTTACCAGCGGAAATATAAACAGAAATTTAACTTCGTTTGTATTGTGTGGTGATGTACAATATGCGGAGACTGTTTACTAATTTAAATTATTTCATTTTCCCGCGATAAGTTTCAAATTGCCGCGAATTAAGGCTTTACACGCAAATTTATCACGCAGAATCCACGCAATTCGAAAAATAAGCCTCGGGTGTCGGAAATCATCTTCGTAAGAAGTTTCCGAATGCGCCTACTTTTGCTAGATGTCCGAGTGTGCCTTCCTATAAAGCGTATCGTCAAAACAATCAAACTCCTGCGATGAGTTCATGGCATGACTTCCGCATGACTTTTGGCGGAAGTATGCAAGAACTTAGCCTAATTTGGCCAATCAAAGAAGCGTATTTTCGAAGGAAGTCATGCTCTCAAGTGGAAAGCAGGAATTTCAAACGTCATCAATAAGCAACGTATCCAGCGCTCAGGTGGCTAAGGTTTTCCCTAATTGCGGGCTTTTTTGCGTAATACAACGCGTAGTCCAAAAACTCAAGCGCATTTCTTCCATGCACTTTATTGTAAAAGCCTGCAAACCAAAAGCTACGTCTTACAGACAAATCAAAGAATTAATTATCGAAAAAAATCAAAATTGCCGAAAAAGTAAGTCATACTCAGCATGACAAGCATGACCTCTAGCTACGCCACTGGTTGATGGTAGTAGATACAATAAAACAAAAGATTTAAGCTATTTACAATTGATGCATGACCGTTGTACTCATTTGCAGTAAATTATATGTTTTTTAAACTTAACTAAATACTAACGAAAAATCTCTTTGAATTGTGCAAACGAATAAATCAGGAGTAAAAAATCCTGTTATCTTTGCCAACGTAAAGCAATAACGTCCGTGTACATGATTGTCAGTTACAGTAAAATAATCTATGCTGTAGCTAAATGAGCAAAAGTCATTTCTTATTCAATCAATACAACAAAAAATATTGTTTTTCACTCTGAAATCAATTTTTTAAGAACAATAAAATTGCCGTGCTAAAATTGCATTCTCAGAATAGTCAACGTTAACGGAGACCTGTGTTAGAAATCGTTAGATAAGAGTTACTGGGTAATCAGCGTTAATATTTGTGAAAGATGGTGTTGTTTGATAAAAGGATTGTCATATGGTGTTATTCAAAATCTTTCCTGCTCCACGGAATTTAATATAACTTCCAACCCCTTGTGACAGCAGAATATGTCAAGTAATGTTCCAGTGAGATTAGCATGGTGATCTGGCAATGAAATTTCAAATTATGTTATATTTCTAAAAGCCTTTAGTTTTTATACACCCTGTGTTAATGGATACTCTATTTACTTTTAATATTGGGGTCAGGGATGTATTGCTATCGCTAGTTGGGTTGGGGGGGGGGCTCTTATTCATATATTCATGATATGCTGCATGATATGCAGCATGATGAGTTCTTTTGATAAGTATTGTTATCTATGGAGTTATAACATGCATATATGAATAAGAGCCCCCCCCCACAATTAGTGATAGCAATACATCCATGATTGGGGTATTTGCAAACGCTTTGATTCAACATAAGCTCTACATTGTGGACTCCGGAAAGAAGACGTCAGAGTATTTGCACAGGCAATTGAGGAGTATTGAGTGGAGTTGAGCGTTGTTGATAAAAGTTTGAACTTACTCAAACTTTCCAAACAACTGCACTTAACATTTTCGTTGCTCCACGGTTGTTTAGTGCATTTAAACAGCACATTCAACAATGATGACCATAAGCATGCGCATTTTGTAACTTATATTATTATAATTTAGCTGCTCACTGAATCTTATGTGTTGCTGTATAGATGCAGCTGCTTGCTGTCGTGTAATATTTTGTCCCAGGATCCTGCGTGTTATCATTTTAAGGACTAACACATGTTGAGAGCATTTACACACATTTCGTAACATCACATATATAGACAAAACATTGTTGACGAGCATGTTCGGTCATCATGTTGAGAGTGTTAGAAGGAAATACTCTACGTAAGGATTATCATGCTTGATCGCAGCATATTGTCATTGCATTATCATTGTATTATCATCTTAAAGATTATCATTTGAAATGACAATTGCTTTGTGTAACTTTTTCTCCCTAAAAATCTATCTTCTTAATTAAAAAGTGGCTTGAAGATGACTTTATGACCATTTTTTCACTTTCCCTTTAATTGAGTATGCAAGAATTTCTGCTACTCAGTGACACGTGGTGTCCACTGAAGTGCATTTTTCAGGTTAAAAACACCTGTCCTATTGAAAGCAGAGACCAAAAATAATGATAAAATTTCTTTGTTATATCCGCTAACTTTGAATCGTTTCCAAGGCAAGACGAATTTTAATGAAATCCTTACTTCCAAAACAGGGAATTTAAAATCTTTATTAAAGTTTAAGATGCTTCTTCTGAAAAAAGTTGTATAAACAGTAAGGATAAATGTAGCTAGTTTGCAATGTATATATTTACAGTATTCCATCATTCACTTCCGCTTGTGACAAGTCCGGGATAGCTTCGCCAATTGTTCAAACATGTTAAAAGTATTTTTTTGCTGTTTCTAACGATTTCTCATAGTTTTATAGAAGCTCCGTGTAACTTGGATGTTTTCATTTGCTTTTAGGTCTTCTACAATGTCTTTGTCACTAAAAATTTATTCGTAACTTATATGAGAACTGTAAATACTCACAAAATTCAACTAGCATAAAAATACTATACTAAAGGACCAACCTATTACGTGCAACTTGAGAAGTCTATGTAATTAAATAAAATATATTTGATTTTTGGCAGATCTCATCAAATATAGCTTTTTTTTAGCACACAACATTTGTAAGTTTATTTCTATCTAAACAAATATTCTTTTGTAAGAATGAAGAGCAACACTTTATAAAAACAAATTTATTTCAAACAAGCAAGAGCGATTATCAGCATAAGGAAAATTAACGTGCAATATATGACTTAAAGATTTTTCACAAATCTTCATACGCATGTCTTTATGTGTTCTCTATTTCTGTGTAAGGTTACAAATTTTCATGAGGTTTTTCCACTGAAAACTTTATCCAGTGTCAAAGGGGTTTTCTTCGTCATCTGATGATTCTTTATTCTTTGCTTATGGCTTTTTATACTGTTCAGGAATGCATGTAGTAGGTTGAGATATACGGGCTGTAAAAGGTTCAGATTGTTGTGTAGCTACAGAGACGGATGGACACTGTACAGAACTGTTCGTAGTGTCCTGGCTTTCATACGTAGAATGAATTGGTTTTGGTATAGGGGGTTTAAAGGGTATAGAGGCTGATGAAGAATTCGATGAAGTTGAAAGACTATCATTAATGGAATATGCTCTTGTGCAAGTATTAGATTTTGTGGAGGCTGATAAAGTAGTTATGTCTTCGTTAAGAACCGGATTAACTTCAATTTGTCCTTCATTTAATTCTGGAAGTTTGTCTCGGACGGTGCATTGGAAGCTGGCGCTCTTATTTCATTCCCTCTAATGAATCTCCTTGGCCTACGTAAATTAAATCTGTCGAACGTTTCGCCAGTGATATAACAGAAATTCGTTCTTATTTTCCAGAAATGCCAATTGACTTTATCTTTCCGATCTATTTTAACAAACTCGACGCTATCGGATAAGACGTTGATAATCGTTTTACGCCAATCACTTGGACAGTCGATGAAGTAAGGGAAGTTGTCCCCCACAAATTCGCAAATTTCATGCCATATCATTTTTTCACGTGGTGAACTCATGATTGCCATCTGGATTAGTTCAATGTAAGTGCAATATGGTCTTTCATAATATGGCACCCGTTGCGCATTCTCCGCTTCATGTGAAACATTGTGGATGGAACTGACACTTTCACGGTAGTCCGGATCTATTGTCCAGTAACGTTCGCTATCTTTATCCCTCGATATCCGATGTAATTCAGCAAAACAGTCAAAGTGTCTTAAGACTTCTTTAACGTGAGCATACCAACAGGTTGGAGAAGTTGCATAAACAGGAAACTTTTCGATGATGACTTTATAGATTTTGGATAACGTTACCTTTTTGTATGGTGCATTCTCAATTATTTCTTTAAGAAACTGAATGTAACGATAAGGTGTGTGGCTTGTGGACGCTGCTGATTGTTCTTGACCTGTTGGTACACTGCATGACGAGAAACGGAATTCACTGTAATTCTCTGTTTCAAAGCGTAAACTGCTTGCAGAAACCGTAGCTGTTGCCTCTGGCTTATCTTCTTTGGAAGAATCTTTTCCAGATGTGTTTGAACTCATATTTCTTCTACAGTTAATGTCGACTGAAGTTGTAAATCTTGATGAACGGAATTTGAGTCAAATACATGTGCAAATTTATTTAACTGTGCCAATTATGCAACCAAGTATTGACATGACTTGTGATTTGAAACAAAAGCTTACTTCCGTCTCAAACTCCAATTACGTCACAAAAGAAAATGAGATGAACTTCCTCATTGTCTTTTGTTTTAAATGCTTTCGGTTTACGTAATTTTCAATGTTTGAACTTGGCCTAAGTTTGCTAAATGCACGCAGAAATTAATTTAATATACAGCATCAATTGCTTTGCAGATTTAGGGCTGTTTACATGAGCCCGGGTAACAGTGATTCAGCGAGGTTTGAAATGATTTTGAGTAAATGAAAGGAGTCAAACTTCAAGCGCAAAACTTAAACCGTTACTTAAGCGTCATAAATCATTTCAGTTGTAATTTTCCAATGAGGCTAAATTATTTGTTTTCATTTTAAAGGTTTTGTGATTTTCAAAGTCAGAAAATATAAAGAAATTGCTGGAATAATTTTTTTTCTTGTGAAGTATTTAATCTTTTCTATTTGCCTAAATGATTTAACGCATCATTGAATCCCAGCTACCCTTGCTCATGTGAACAGCCCCTAAGTGACATTTAATGAAATCTGCATTACATAATTTAGTCTGCAATAGCTTATTGTTCCGCTTGTTTTAATATACACGGCGTCCATGTTCGTAGCAACGTTTTTGAAGTCCTTTTAAAGCGCGGGCCACACTATCGTTGAAATGCAACTAATTTTGCGATGAGTTGTTCTTTATCAAGAGTTCGTGACGAACTTTTAGTGTCACACTGTGTCAATTTTCGCAAAACATTCCTGGACAAAAAATCAACGTAGGAAGAAGTTGCTAATAATTCTAAAGAGGGAAATATTACTGCTTTTATCTTCTAAACGACAATGGCTATCAGAAAGGAGGCTTTGGGTGCATCCAATAAATTGAAGGCGACATGATAAGTATAAGGATACGCATTTCTTGCCAGTCAGCCATGTTGCCTGTAAAACAGTGAGCACACCATTACTCATGTGAAGCTGGCGCACGAGAGCTATGTTTATGTCATTCGTGTCAGGGTGCGAGCGTTGCTCGTGACTTTGACGACTTCCTGGCAGAACTGGCAAATATCAAACATGTTTGATATTTTGCGTGGCGAAATGCTTTGGTGCGGCGTCTTGAAGCAAATTGCTTTTGTGTTTTCATCACAGCGCATGCTCAAAAAATCTCATATCAAACTCAAATGAGTTAAATTCTGTTTCATTTTCTGATTCCGAAGAACAAGACGAAATAGCACTTTTATGCCTGTTGCTAATTCGCCGTAGACGCAGGCGTTTACCAGCTTCTTGTCGTAAAACATGGACGAAGCGGTGGATTATGACAGGCATAAAAGTGCTATTTCGTCTTGTTCTTCGGAATCAGAAAATGACACAGAATTTAACTCATTTGAGGAAGCCGCCATTTTTGTTTGATATGAGATTTATTAAGCATTCGCTGTGATGAAAACACAAAAGCAATTTGCTTCAAGACGCCGCACACGGACAAATCGACAAAGCATTTCGCCACGCGTGGCAAAAAATATCAAACATGTTTGATATTTGCCAGTTCTGCCAGGAAAGGCAAAAGTCGTCGGAAACAGTACGCGCACACGATAGCAACTTGCTCGCGCTACTTGACACGAATGACAATTGGCTAAACACATAGCTCTCGTGTGCGCCGGGCTTTACGTCCAATCGGAGAAGATCACTCGTCACTCGATGATGATTTCGGTGTGCATGCTCATCGTCGATGAATTCGGCGGTGTCCGTGTCGTCATATTTTTTCGTTAACGACCAAATCATAACGAAATTCGTTGCATTTCAACGATAGTGTGACTTTTGCTTAACTCAATTAATAATTTACCCTGAGATATTTTTCGACTGTTATTGGTTGACTGCAATGCAGTTTTTCTGTAATTACACCGTTAAAAAAAAAAATTTGTGTATAAACAGAAAACCGGGAAAACCCAAGTAAATTTCTTGTTCATACAAATTGTGTGAAAGATTTGAACGCAAAACCTATAAAAGCTCAATATTTTTGCCATATAGTCAGTCCGACCTGATTCGTTCAAAATTATTTCACCAATTATATGTCTTTAAAGAAAGGTAAATGTGATGGAAAATCTGCTGTTCTGGAAATTCGTTTTTAGATTTAGGTGACAGCCGATAAAGTTGTGCAAGCTGGCAGGTCTGCTTGAGGTATAAGTCATTGATTTAAAAAAATAGTACCTGGATAGAGCTTCTACATATGAAACCATTATGAAAATTGAAGCCAGTTTTGATTTTACACACCCAATTCTTGGGACCACTCAATTACAATATGGTGTAGAGTTTGCTGAGCGATTGCGGCGATGCTTTGTTCCTGCTACAACAATTGTTACTCTCAAAACTGCGGCTATTTATGTACAAGTAATCTTGCACTAAGCATCGTTGCAATCGCTCTGTCAACTCTACGCCATATTGTATTTGAGTGGTCCTAAGAATTGGATGAGTAAAATCTAAACTGGTGTCAATTTTCATATGTAGAAGCTCTATCCAGGTACTAATTTTTCAAATCAATGGTTTAAGTAAACACCTTATAATGCTGTGTCAGCATCATGGTAACAAATAGTTATTGATGCTTCATAAACGAGTGACTAAAAGTAAACTGTTTATTAGACTTTTTCAATCATCTCATGCTAATCTATCTAATGGTATTAAGAATTTTTTACATTTGCAATTTTTTTTCTTTTGATAAATATTTCTGACATTATCGTGAAAAATGTAAGCATCTGCTTTTTTATTGGGCACACTATTGCTTGCGACAACATTGACAATACTTACTATTGCATTATTTTCTACAGCACTATGGAAGAAATTATTAGTTGTGAGAGGTGTGCAGAGTAGGATTTTAGTTATCCACATACAGTGACATTACGTTGGTCCCCTTTAAAAAATGCAACAACAATATTTTACATTGTGTTGCAACCATAAATATATTTTGTGCGTATTTGGTGTTAACGAAGTGCAAAGTAGACTGTCGTATTTCTTCATTTCTACTCTCTATTCTATGGAAGTATTCAACATAAGAATAACGTCGAACAAGATGCAATTGTGTTTATTGAAAATGGTCTACATGAACTATTCCATCCTACTTACACTCGTATAGAGCACAAATTATTAGTCGTGAAAGGTGTGCAGCGTAGAATTTTAGACATCCACATACAGTGACATTACGTTGGTCACTTTCAACAAATGCAATAACAATTTTTCGTATTGTGTTGCAACCATAAATATATTTTATGCGTTTCTGGTGTTAAGGAAATCCAAAGTAGACTGTTGGAAAATATAGTTACCATGTTTTTAAAAAACTTTCAATCGATATTTTCAAGTGTTTCTTATCTATAACCGGAAAGAATATACGCCACACCATCGTTATCAACTGTCATACATTAAAATTGTGAATCAACATTGTTGCGAATTTTTGTGCGCCACGTTTGAAATTGTCCCAATTGATTGTTCTTGCTTTTAAAAGAATCTGATGATCTCCAGAAAATATCAGATGTTCTCCACAAGGTCGGCGAAAAATTGATGATTGGGGAGGGGTATTATTCATATATGCATGTTTCACTTTATTTGTTTCTATTGAAATCAATGGTGTTTACGGAATATAACATGAATATACGAAAATAACACACCCAATTATCTACGTTCTGTCACCAGTGGTTCTCCTTGGTTAAAGGTAAGGTTTTTCGTTACGAAATTCAAATGCCTTTCAAGGTGGTGAAATTTCCTCAAAATTATCAATTTTCATAAAATACAAAGGATGAAACCCATGCTGACTGCTTTTAATCAATGGCTAATCAAGAACATCGTACCTTTGAGAGGTGTGCTTGGAAATGAAGTCAACCAATTTTAATTGATCGTCAGTACAACGTCAACATTTTCAACTAACTAGTATTTTTAAATAATGGATCATTTTTTCAAAATACTTTTTCAAACTTCGAGCAAGAAGTTTAGTTTTTCTAAGTAAACATCGATTCACGTTCTCCAGCCTCGCTGTGATTAATTTGTCAAAGAATAGAACTTGCGATGCAACTCTTACCTGCGGTTACTTTTTCTTCAATTTTCAATATCTCATCATTAAATACCAAATCAGCTTGGTTATTTCCCACTTTAAATTTGCCTTGGGCCGAATTCAGACGCTCTTGCTTTTTTAACTCCCATTGTTCTTTTTCAGTTAACTCGATGAAGCTCAAATATTCAAGTCCTTTATCGAATTCATCGATAGATTTTGAAAAGAAGATCGGTTTTTTAAAGGTCATTTTAGTCTTGTCGTTTTGTATTTATATAAACCAATAATATCCAGTACTAAATGAAGATATGATCTTCGCACTTAGATGGACAATTTAAGCAATCGTCTCAGGACCTGAAAAAGTCAGTTGACTCAACGGGATTCCTTAAATTGTCCAGCTAAGTGCGAAGATTATATCTTCATTTAATTTCAATTACCGCACTGCATAAAAACATTCAATATCCAGTACATTAAAAATACGAGCTGGTGCACCCGAGACTATGCTTATACTGTCGTTAATACGTCTAGAGAAATTGATAGCCGTTGAAAGCCTCTTGAAGCAGCCCAATTTCGACTTTTCCTTTGTTTATTCTTCAAACAGTTGTCTTGAATTACTAATGAAAAATATACAGTTTTTTAGTTGACTTTATTTACTTTTTACGGGCAGTGTTGACATGTGACAGCAATAACAAAACAATTTTAAACACAAGAATGAGAAATTTGCCCGTTAAAGAGTTAAAACACCCCCACGAGTGACGCAAATAATTCGATTGTATTGATTAAGACATACTTACCTAATTGCATACTTTTGTTCACTTGAGAGACTAGCCTGTCTTTCTGACGATTGTAAATTCCTTACAGAGTATTGTAAGCTACTAATTAGAGGTGGAATTCTTTTTGTAGTAACATATGGGCAACAAATTTGATTGGCAAGTGTGCTTAACAGTTATTTCATTAAAAAAATTTATTGATTTTTTACCGCCGCTAGGAGCTCGTTTGTATATCTGTGTTTATTGGTTCTGAGCAGAAGATAACACATCAAACTTTTAAAAACATTACAAAAAATGCTGTGAATGCGTTTCCCAACAGCTGAAGTGAGCGATGGATTAAAATTTTGCTGAAATTAAAATTCTTTCCCGTCTTATTGGGAAATATCACCAGCAAAAGCTAGAATTCGGCCACAAATTAGGAGACGCTTACTATTCCTATCAGGAATTTACAAGCGTCTTCAGTTCAGGCTATTGAGAACCTTTCAAGTATATTTTACCTGTATCTGATTTGGTTTCTGGGCAATTGTACTCGTCCTTGATTAAGTCATGCAGTAACTTACCAACAATGAATTATAATAACTTTAAGAAGTTCGAAGAATTGGTAGAGAATGATCTTTCTTGCAGAGTGAGATCATTAATAATAGTTTGTTAATTGCAACAGATGAGGAAATTAATATTTTAATGAATACAAGTTTTACGTTCCCGTACAATGCAAGGCTGAAAAATATTGCCTTTTAATCTTAAAACTGAATTTGTTATGTGTCAATTAACTCCAAACCATGCATTCTATAGAAGGCCGTTTTTCTTTTCAGAGATTCAATTTATGCATCTATATAGGATGATATATTTAAACTACATCCTCGGTCCGTCGTAAAGCGATTGATGCAGACGTGGTGCAAAATTCAAATGTCTTTACAAATTGGGCGTGGTCCGTTTCTCATAAGAAACAACCACATGGGTAATCGATACATAAGATTCAGACATTACCTTTTTTTTACTGAACCTAACTTTAATATTGGAAGAATGATAATGTTTATATTATATTATTTCTTTACAAAAAAACTCCATGACTTTTTTATTATTTGTCAAAGTCGCAAAATTTGGTCAATCACAAATTGGAAGGCCTTACTACCTTTGAGCCTTGGATAAATTTATTAAAGGGAATCAAATGTCGCATTTTAGATGCGTCGAATGCAATTAAAACAAAAGAAAATAAGAACAAATTCCTCGTTATGTTTTGTTTTAGATGCATACGACTCATTTAAAATGCGACATTATAAACAGACCTGACACTGAGCTCGTGTTTAATAATGTGTCTTTCGTCCCTCGCTTGTGTTGACGTCTGTTCTATTTTTTTATGAAAAAGTGCATTTTGCATTGGCAAATCCATTTACATTCAACATAACTGATGAAGTGAAATTTGTAGCACTGCAATGTCATAATTGAAAAGGAGAATTTCATTTTACTTGTGTAGTTTTTGTGAACGAACAAAACAATATGCTTGTTTCTACACCTAGATTATTGATGTGAGGTTTGGTGTGAAACATTCTACGTAGTTAAAACACAAAAAGAGCGACTTCAAAAACTTCATAGCGAGCTGTTAGAATTATCTTGAACTCAAGTAACGATGCAAGTCGTTATAGTACGATTCAAACATTTGGCTGGGAGCCACTTGGAGAAAGAAGAAAGAAAGTAAAAGCAACATGAATGAGCAAATTTCTGAATGAAATTGGTCTTGAGACGTTTAAAGATCATTTTACTCAAAAGCTAAAGTGTAAGTCGCGGTCTTTAAATATTTTCAACATCAACTGACTTTCTTTGCCATATCTCCAAACAAATTACATGACAAATAGCTCTTTTTACAAAGGTGCACATCTCTGTAATTCTGCTCCAATGAAATTGGCTAGGTTGAGTAAAATCAAAACCAAAAATGACGACAAATGTCATTTTCAACATTCTTTACACATTTATACAGGATGTATAAGAAACAACTGGACAGTAAAAAAGGTTGCTTAATTCATCAACGCTCGAGATTTGTAAAAAAATTTGGTTTGAATAGTGAATAGGAGTTATACTTCCCATAGTTTATCTGACAGTAGCTAAAATTGTTGCAAATAATCTCCATTTTGATTTGGGAATTATGTTTTACCAAGAAGCTATTTTGAAATAGCGTCAGCAAGAAAATGACACAGCTAAAAAGAAATTGTAGGGCATAGGTTTAAATATGACGCATGTTGTTTAAGCTAACAAAGCTTGGCTTCAGCTGCGAAGGTTTAAAATAATGGCTTTAAAAAAGAAAAATACAAATAAATCCACGAATGAAATGTCTTTTAAATGTTAATTGAATCGTATCGATTTAATTGAAAATGAAAAATTTTTTAAGTTCTGGTTTGTTTTTCCATCGTTTGATCTGACAGCCGCACGCACTCGACCAGGAAGATTTGTGTTTAATCTAACGAAGCTTGGTTTTAGCTGCGAAGGTTTAAAATAATGGCTTTAAAAAAGAAAAATACAAATAAATCCACGAATGAAATGTCTTTTAAATGTTAATTGAATCGTATCGATTTAATTGAAAATGAAAAATTTTTTAAGTTCCGGTTTGTTTTTCCATCGTTTGACCTGACAGCTGCACGCACTCGAACAGGAAGATTTGTGAAAGTTTTGAGAAAATACTTCTTTGGATCGCCAATCTTTTTCAATAATTCTGGGTGCAATTTTGGTTGATCGTAACAATGTTGGCCAACATATCAAGTAAGCCTTAAGCAAACGTTGAGCTTCTAAATCGTGTGGATTATTTTAAATCATATGTATTAACTTAACGTTAACATGAACATTATAGTTGAAGGTTTTTAAAAATGCCGTTGAAAGTGCATTTGACACGAAATTCTTACTATTTAAATTATACTTTTATTTCTTCTTTCAACAGAATTTTTAAAATGGCACTGTAGCTACTTTTTAAAACAGTTTTTAATACTATTAACTAATCACAATAAAAGGAACTCTTCTCTGTTGATGTAAAATATTACAATTATACCTGCTATTTCAAATTCTCGGAATGCTATGTGACATCACAAGTTTTGTAAAGCGGACATTACATAAACTTCGATATCTTTAAAATGAAAAGCGATATGAAATATTTGATTTAGAATATAGACCGTCCTTTTGAAAATTATTATGAATGAAAATATAATCTAAATAGCACAAATTTTGTTTCATTTGCACTTTTAAACGAAAAACACAAAATAATGGCGAATGAAATGTGAATAAAAGGTTCATTGATTCGCGTCGATTTAATTAAAAATGAAAAAGTAATTAAATTCTGGTTTGTCTTTCCATTCATCATTCGACCTGACAGCGGCATGCATCCGAACGAGAAGATTAAGAAAAGTTTTGAGAAAGTATTCCTATGGATCGCCGATCATTTTTAATAATTCTGGATGATCTTCCTAATGTTGGCAAACATTTCGAATAAGTTTTAAGCATTCCGTCCATGATGATCTGTAGTGGACTTTATTAACCTTCCCATTTTTCTCATACTTTCCTAAGATAATCATTAACAACACTATCTATTTGGCATTTCCAATTACAGGGTTTACTATTCAATTTTTAAACTACAATTTTGAAAGGGCATTATTTGTTTTAATTTGCTTTTAGTTTCCAACTTTGCACAACATTTCCATCTTCTCCTAATCTGAAAGAAAATATGGGTGCTTCAACGCTTCGTTGGCTGATCTGATGGTGTGTCTTCAGGTTGTCGCTTTAACATCCACGAAAGACGATCTTGGAGCGTGGCATCCTTGATTTCGTCTAAGCCAACAGGGTTTTCTTCAAAAAGGTTGTCCAATAAAAACCGTTTTGGTCCAAAAGTATGTTTCCCCTTTATCGCAACATAATAAGCCACCAATCCTGTGTTCTATTATTTATAAAAAATATATCATAACAGTCACAACGTGAGTGGTTGATACGGAAACGTTAAAAAAGCGAGTTATTTATTAGAGGCAGAATTCAACAATATATAAAATTCAGCAACAAACACCTACCATAACATCAGACTGTTTCTTATGGCGGGATGAGTTAATTGATGCTTTCACTTCATCATATAATTCTGGAGCTATCTAATTTTTAGCTCTTTTCTGTACGCTCTCATATTTCGAAGTTTCATTTAACAAATTTTCGACTTATACCAAAGTCAGTGATTAAAAAATTTCCTTGTACATCTCGAAGAACTTTTGAGAGTCTTAAATGAAGAATAGGACTTGAGCAACTGTGAAGATCTGCTAAACCTTTTAAGATCTGCCAAGTGATTTTGGGAAGCGCTATTTGAAGTGCATCTAAAGTAGAAGATTTCACAAAACTCTCTAACGATTCCTCACATAAATATATTAACAAATAAATAAATATCCTCATATAAATAAATAAATATCCTTATTATAAATCCTCATTATAATATTCTCAGTATATCCTTTTTTATATTAATAAATATCCTCATTCTGATGAAGGCTCGAAGCAACGAGTCGAAAGCTCAATAAAAATCATTTAAAAATCCGGAGAAACGTTTATCTTTTATGTATATATTAACAAATATAGATATTCAGCGTTTGGTTCATTTTCGGAATACAAATAATTCACAAAATGTTTTGAATGCTTTGCATTTAATTCATTCAAAATATGTTTTTCTTGCTTAGCTTCCTCTGTGTAACTATCTCGATTAAGTGGTTTTACTGCTTTTCCATAACCATCTTTTCCCAATCAAAGATAAACACGGGTTCCACTCACTTCTTCTCTTTCGAGATAGTTACAAGTACATAATTAAGATATTTAATTTTTGTTGGATGTTCCTTAAGATATTCCTCCATCGTTTTAAACTTTTTCGGATGAATTGATGATTTATCAATGCACGTCTAAGGTTCAGAAAGTATGCCTTAAATTAATAGAAAAAGTGTGGCAATAATGGAACAGCAATTCTTATATTTATTCTGTTACAGCTACTAGTAATTCCAATGTTCACATTTTTCTTTTCAAACATTTAAATAATGATCGAAGTATTACGGGAAGGTGTTGATGGTTGTGGATACAATAAAACAAAAGATTGAAGCTGTTTACAATTGATGCATCACCGTTGTACTTATTTCAGTAAATTATGTTTTTAAATCTAGAACTAAATATTAACGAAAAATCTCTTTTGAATTGTGCACACGTATAAAGCAGTAGTAAAAAATCCTGTTATCTTTGCCAACGTAAAGTAATAACGTCCGTGTACATGATTGTCAGTTACAGTAAATAATTGATGCTGTAGCTAAATAAGCAAAAGTCATTACTTATTCGATCAAGATAAACAAAAATGTTGTTTTTCACACTGAAATCAATATTTTAAGAACAATAAAATTGCCATGACAAAATTGTATTCTCATAAAATAGTTAACGTTAACGGAGAACTGTGTTAGAAATCGTTAGATAAGAGTAACTGGATTATCGGCATTATTATTTGTGAAAGATTATTTAATTGATTCGGCAAGTTAATAAAAAGTGAACAATACGATACATGTCTTTTCAAGACAAGAAAAAATATATTTATTTTCTTCACTGAAATCCAGTTTAAAGGACAAGAAAATTTCTTGAATGATAGAGTATTCTCAAAAATTTGTCAAGGTTAACGGTGACCTGTATTAGAACATCGTTAAACTAGAGGATAATGGCGGTCGTTTTCATTTGCACATTAGAAAGAATTTTTTTTGATGAAACAGTAGCCCAAAATTTTGTCTCTGTTCTTCTTTACTGGTGGTCGAGCAAATTAAGTGTTAAGTTGATGTTGGAAAGTTTCAAGAATATGTTTGTAGAGTGGTGCAAATGTACAAGGAAATAATATGAAATATTAGACCATATATAGACGTCATTGGCTTATGGATGGTAAATTGTTAAGACAGAGCTACATAAGTAGTAAGCTAAACTGAAGCCAACGGACTGATTGCATGAGCCCGTGTAGCCGGGATTCAGTGAAGAATTAAAAGATTTTGGCAAATGGAAACGATTCAATACTTATTATCACAGAAATATTTTTGAGCAATTTTGCAATCTTCTTACTTTATAAAAGCGAAACACATTTAAGACAAAAGCAGCCATTATCATTGCTTTACCAATGTACTATCATCTCGATGAATATCGTTCGAATTGACAATTGCTTTGTGCAACTTATTTTCCCTAACAATCTTTCTTAGTTGGAAAGATGAATTTTAATGAAATCCATACTTCCAAAACAGGGAATTTAAAATCTTTATTATAATTTAAGATGCTACTTATGAAAAGTGTTGCATAAATAGTAAGGATAAATGTAGATAGTTTGCAATATATCTTTTACAATATTCCATCATTCACTTCTTTATGAATTCATAGTTTTAGTAGAGTAAACAAATAAATTTGCATATTGCAAGATTAAAACGGACGGGATAGCTTCGACATCGGTTCAAACACGTTAAAAGTATTTTTTGCTGTTTTTAACTATTTCTCATATTTTTATAGAAGCTTTTAAGTCTTCTACAAGGTTTATGTCACCAAAAAATTCAATCGTAGCTTATATGAATACTGTAAATGCTCACAGAATTCGACTAGCATAAAAATATTATACTAAAGGACCAACCTAATACGGTTAGTTTTTGGAATGTTCTTTTTAAGAATGAAAAGTGACACTTTATAAAAACAAATTTAATTCAAATAAGCAAGAGCGAAGATCAGCCTATGGAAAATTAACGTAAAAATATATGATTTAAGGATTTATCACAAATCGTCGGGCAAATGTCTTTATGTGTTTTCTATTTCTGTTTAAAGTCATAAATTTTCACGAGGTTTTTCCACCGTGAATGTTTATCTAGTGTAAATTTGGTCTTCTTCGTCATCTGATGATTCCCTATTCTTTGCAAATGGCTTTTTATACTGTTTAGGAATGAATGAGGTAGGCTTATATATAGGGGCTGTAAAAGGTTTAGATTGTTGTGTAGCTACAGAGACGGATGAACACTGTACAGAATTGTTTGTAGTATCCTGGCTTTCATACGTAGAAGGAATTAGTTTTGGTATATAGGGTATGGAGGGTATAGAGTCTAATAAAGATTTCGATAAAATCGGATAAGTATCATTAATGGGATTTGCTCTTGTGCAAGTATTTGATTTTGTGGAGGCTGATGAAGTAGCTATGTCTTTGTTAAGAACCGGATTAACTTCAATTGGTGCTTCATTTAATGTCTGGAAGTTTGTTTCCGACGGTGCAATGGAAGGTGGCGATCTTATTTCATTTGCTCTAACGAATCTGCTTGGCCTACGTAAATTAACACTGTCATACGTTTCGCCACTGATATAAATTAAACTCGGGTTTATTTTCCAGAAATGCCAAGTGACTTTATCTTTCCGATCTATTTTAACAAATTCGTCGCTGCTTGACAAGATGACGATAATCGCTACACGCCAAATACTATGAGAGTCGATGAAATAAGGAAAGTTTTCCTCCACAAATTCACAAATTTGATCCCATGTCATTTTTTCACGTGGTGAACTCATGATTGCCATCTGGATTAGTTCTATTTCATTGAAATTTGGTCTTTCATAAGATGGCACACGTTGCGCATTCTCCGCTTCTTGTGAAACACTGTGGATGGAACTGATACTTTCACGATACTCCGGATCTATTGTCCAGTAACGTTCGCTATCTTTTTCCCTCGATATCCGATGTAATTCAACAAAACAGTCAAAGTGTCTTAACACTTCTTTAACGTGAGCAAACCAACAGCGTGGAGCAGTTGCATAAACAGGAAATTCTTTGATGATTACTTCATAGATTTTGGATAACGTTATCTGTTTGTGTGGTGCATTCTCAATTATTTCTTTAACAAACTGAATATAACGGTAAGGTGTGTGGCTTATGGATGCTGCTGATTGTTTCTGACCTGGTGGTACACTGCATGACGAGAAACGGAATTCACTGTAATTCTCTGTTTCAAAGCGTAAACTGCTTGCAGAACCCGTAGCGGTTGCCTCCGGCATATCTTCTTTGGAAGAGTCTTTTCCGTATGTGTTTGAACTCATACTTCTTCATCAGTTAATGTTGACTGAAATTGTAAACCTTGACGAACGGAATTTGACTCAAATACATGTTCAAATTTATTTAACTAAGCCAATCATTCAATCAAGTATTGACATGGCTTGTGATTTGAGACAAAAACTAACTTCCGTCTCAAACTCCAATTACGTCACTGAGGCCTGCTTCAAACATCGAACTTTACATGCACCGAAGCATTAATAACAAAAGAAAATGAGATAAACTTCCTCATTGTCAGCGAGGCTTGAATTGATTTTGAGTAAAAGAAAGGAGTCAAAACTTCAAGCTCGAAACTTAACCGTGTCTTAAGCATCATAAATCATTTTACGTTATACTTTCCGTTCAGGCTAAATTATTTGTTTCCATTTTAAAGGTTTTGTGATTTTGCAAAGTCAGAGAATTTAAAGAATTGCTCATGTAAATTTTTTTTTGTTGTGAAGTATTTAATCTTTTCTATTTGCCTAAATGATTTAACGCATTGTCCAATCCCAGCTAACCTTGCTCATGTGAACAGCCCCTAAGTGACATTTAATGAATCTGCATTAGTTAATTTGGTCTTCATTAGCTAATTATTCCGCTGTTTTTAATATGCACGCCGGTCCATGTTCGTACAAACTTATAACAAATATGATAACGTTTTTGAAGTCCTTTTAAAGCGCGGGTCAACTATCGTTGAAATGCAACGAATTTTGTGAAGAGTTGCTCTTTAACAAAAATTCGTGATGAGCCTTTAGTGTCACACTGTGACAATTTTGTCAACACATTCATGGACAAAAAATCAACGTAGGAAGAGGTTGCTAGTAATATTAAAGAAGAAAATATTACTGCTTTTACCGTCCAAACGACAATGGCTATCCAAAAGGAGGCTTTGCACGCATCCAATAAATTCAAGACGACAGGGTAAGTATAAAAATAAAAATATCTTGCCAATCTGCCATGTTGCATGTACAACAGTGGGCACACCATTAGTCATGTGCTGTTTTTATCCAATCAGATCAAAGAGATCACTCGTTACTTGATGATGATTTCAGTGTGCATGCTCATCGTCTACGAATTCGGCTGTGTCGTCATATTTTTCGTTAACGATTGTGATTTTGCAAAGTCAGATAATATAAAGAAGTTCCTCAGATAAGTTTTTTGTTGTTTGTAAAGTTTTGGTAGTCAGTATAGTCAGGGTGGTCGTGGTACTGAACAACTAAATCGATAGTAAGTACGTTCAAGTATGATGTAAGACTTTCTCAAAGAAAAGATCTTGCTGTTAAGTTTGCGTAGTAGTGACGTTGTTGGGTTTCGTTTGTGTTTTTTGTACGTTTGTCTGTCATTAACAAGTGTGGTCCATTTTGTCGAAATAATAAGTCTTGTCCATGACCCTAATCACGCGTCGTTTAGTATTTGAGTGCTTATTGCTCGTCCTTTGTCAAGTTGTTAGCAACGGTCGATTACAAACAAAAGTACTGCAGCAAAAACAATCATTATTTGTTGTTAATTTCACATTCTTCACAAGATTGATCACCCTTCATCTTTTAAAGTAAGCAATTCGAGGGACACACGAAGCAAAACGTATTTAGACCGTTAACCAATGTGATAAAAATTACGATTTCGCTGTACACATCCAACAACTATTGATTCATTTCATGGTGCCATATTAAATCATATAAAAGCAAGTAATTAATGTGGCCGAAAGTATTAAGTGTGCAAATTAAGCAAGAAATTTACGCTTTATTCACGATGACGTCATCAAATGATGGTCAAATCAAAAATTTGCAAATTCTGAGAATTATAAGTGCCATTAGATAGACTGACTTCAGTTTGTAAAAAAACACATTAAACCGTTTTATTTCGGTCATTCATGTTTTATCATGATGCTGATATGTCTTGTTTTATACCACAAACAGACATACTTACTCACCCCGTTTTACCGGCTGTCACCTAAATCCTAACACAAATCACCTGAGCACCAGATTCGCAATCAAATTCACTCTTTTAAAACTTTTGCAGTAACATGTATTTAGTGAATGTGTATTTTGAACGAATCAAGTTTGAGTGAGTGTTTAATTGAAAACTGTATACAACATTACATTAACGAACAGAAGAACTTGATAAAAAGGAATTGTGTATGAACAGAAAGCCAAGAAAACCCAAGTAGATTTCTTGTTCATACAAATTGTGAAAGATTTGAACGCATAACTTATAAAAGCTCAATATTTTTGCCACATAGTCAGTCCAACCAGATTCGTTCAAAATTATTTCACTAACTATATGTCATTAAAGTAAGGTAAATGTGATGGAAAATCTGCTGTTCTGGAATAGTGTTTTTAGATTTAGGTGACAACCGATAAAGTTGTGCAAGCTGGCAGGACTGCTTGAGGTATAAGTCATTGATCTGAAAAAATATTTCTGGTTGCAGTCTTGGTTGATTGCACCAATGTGGCCAACATATCGAATAAGCCTTAAGCATTCGTTCAGCTTAAAATCTTGCAAAATGTTTTAAATCATATGTAATAAATTAACGTTAACATGATTATTATTAAATGAAGATATGATCTTCATACTTTGCTGGACAATTTAGGCAATTGTCTCATGAACCTGAAAATTCAAGTGACTCAACGGGATTCGAACCCATTACTTCTGCGGTGTCGGTGCTGTGCTGTGACCAACTGAGCTATGAAGTCACACGTGGTGAGCAGGTCAATTTTGTTTGGCTCATGTTTTCTCGTGAAAGGAATGTCATATGAAAGAATGTTTGCGTGTGTTTGAAATTAAATGAAGATATGATCCTCGCACTTTGCTGGACAATAAAGTGCGATCCAGCAAAGTGCGAAGATCATATCTTCATTTAATTTCAAACACCACACTGCATAAAACATTTTTTCATATGAATATTATTTTGAAGGTTTTTAAAAATGCCATTGAAAGTGCATTTGACACGAAAATTTCACTATTTAAATTATATTTTCATTTTTTCATTCAACAGTATTTTTAAAATGGCACTGTAGCTATATTTTAAAACAGTTTTCAATACTATTAACTAATCATAATAAAAGGAAATCTTCTCTGTTGATGTAAAATTTTAACAATTATACCTGCTATTTCAAATCTTCGGAATGCTATGTGACATCACAAGTTTTGTAAAGCGGACATTACATAAACTTCGATATCTTTAAAATGAAATGCGATATGAATTATTTGTTTTAGAATTTAGACCGTCCTTTGAAAATTATTTTGAATGAAAATATAGTCTAAATAGCACAAATTTTGCTTCATTTGCACTTTTAAAAGAAAAACACAAAATAATGGCGAATGAAATGTGCATGAAATGTTCATTGATTCGTGTCGATTTAATTAAAAATGAAACAGTTCTTAAATTCTGGTTTGTTTTGCTAGATATCAATTGATGATGAGCCCCATGACAACGTCTACAATTCTTCTTTGACTCGCAATTTTTACTGAGATGCCCGATTCGCAAACATAAAAAACAATGACTGTCTCTCCTCAATATACTCTTGCGATCATTCACATCAGTTACTTTATCACACGATGCCGAAAAGTGTGGCTCTTTACAATGAACACATTGAATATGTTTACCTAAAGTATTTTGAGTCGAAAAGGCGTTCGCCGTAGGTATTCTGGGTGTTTGGTGCTGACCTCCTGAATTTTTTCCATGCTGTGGCTGTGGACTTGATTGCACTCCATTACTTATCTTCCGTGCCTCGATCTCAGTTTTTATTGTATCCAGCAACTCATCAATTTTCCAAACGTCTTCCGACGATTTTCGAGCAGTTTGTAGACGTATGTCACTAGGTAATTTAGTCATAATAATCGGGATAAGCATACTGCCATATTGTTCAGAAGAAACGCCATGACTCGATAATCCTCGTACATGAACGCTTACTTTATCGTATATATATCTTACTTGCCTAGTTCTACCGGTGGCACAAGATTGAATCTTTAAAATTTCATCCATGTGAGCTGCTATGGTTTTCTGGGTTTTCCCGAAGCGATCGTTCAAGATTTTTACAGCAGAGTCGTAATTGGCATTAGTTAGTGTTAGACCTTTAATGGCCCTCGCTGCGCTTCCCTCGAGAAGCGATTTCAGATAGTTGAATTTCTTTACATGCGAAATGTTTGGATTACTGTGAATCGCAGAATCATACAGATCCCAAAACGAACTCCACTCCGTAACCTTGCCACCATATTTCGGAAGCTCCAGCTTAGGAAGCTTCGGCATATTTGACTTAAATTGAACAGTCGTCGTACTGTTGTCACTCGTTACTTTTCCTTCGTTTACAATTTCGATCGTCGCTTGATTACTTGAACCTTCGATTAAACAATAGTTTTCCGTCACACTTGCCAAATTTTTGTTAGAATTTCGTTAGATACTTTCGTTTTGGCCAGGGTTTGACATGTTCGTCAAATTTGAGTTCCATATGGTATCGTTGACATTTGTATCAACGTCTCTGTCATTCTTAGCGCATTTAATATACCTTTCAATTTTTCGTTTTATACTCATAACTCTATCAGAAATTTCGGCCGAGTCCTCGATTTCACCTTGTATGTCATTAACATCACACGTGTTCAGTATCTCTTCATCGAGTTCACTAATATTTTTTGGTTCCCTTGGAGATGTTGTGCGATGATTTCGCTATGATTCACAAGATCATCATGTGGTGGCTGTGATAACAATTCAACTGACTCTTTCTCGAGTTTAGTACACACTCCGCGATGTCCTCTTCTTCTAGCACGAAGCCTTTCCAGTTTTTGCTTCTCCTCAGTAGAAATTTTCGTAAGAAACGAATATGGGTGACTTTCTTCCGTTAAAGCCGCCACATGTTGGGCGCCATATGATACACGTTGAACGATAAAATAGTTATTTTTATTCTCGAGGACATAATTTTGGAATTGTTGTTAGTTTAAATGATTTATTTTTGAACTTTCATTGTAAAATGAAGTCGTCTTAAAGAAAACTACTTCACACTTCAACAACATCTCGAATCTATAATGTTAACAACAACTCTCCCTTCTGTAATAATCCCAAAGTGTCAATCACAAGAAATGGACGCGATCTGCAACAACAATAACAAAGAAAATCAACTGTTCATCACATCATTCGACCTGACACCGGCATGCATCCGAACGAGAAGATTGGTAAAAGTTTTGAGAAAGTATTCCTTTGGATCACCAATATTTTTCAATAATTCAAGATGCAGTCTTGGTTTATCGTACCAATGTTGGCCAACATTTGGAATAAGTCTTCAGCATTCCGTCCAGGAAGATCTGTAGTGGACCTTATTAATTTTCCCATTTTTCTCATATGTGCAAAGATAATCATTGACATCACTATCTATTTGACATTTCCAATTACAGGGTTCACTATTCAATTGTTAAAGTACACTTGAAAGGGCATCATTTGTCTTAATTGGATGCTGGTTTCCAACTTTACACAACATTTCAAACTTCTCATCATCTGAAAATAAATATGGGTGTTTCAACGCTTCGTTGGCTGATGGTCTGTCTTCAGGATGTCGCTTAAACATCCACGGAAGAAGATCTTCGAGCGTGGCATCCTTGATTTCGTCCAAGCCAAGAGGGTTCCCTTCCAAAAGGTTGTCTAATAAAAACCGTTCACGTCCAAAACGATGCTTCCCATTTGTCGCAACAAAATAAGCCACTATTCCTGCGTTCCATTTTTAATAAAAAAGGTATCATAACAGTCACAACCAGAGTTTGATAGGGAAACGTTAAAAAAGCGAGTTATTTGTTAGATACAAAATTCAATGCTATTTAAAATTCCACAACAAATAACTACCATAAGATCAGACTGTTTCTTATGGCGGGATGAGTTAATCGATGCATTCACTTCATCATATGATTCTGGAGCTATCTAATTTTTAGCTCCTCTCTGTGGGCTCTCATACGTCGAAGTTTTATTTAATAATCTTCGACTTATAGCGAAGTCAGCGATTAAAAAATTTCCTTGTACATCTCGAAGAACGTTTGAGAGTCTTAAATCCCTATGAATAATAGGTTTGAGCCACTGTGAAGATCTGCTAAACATTTTAAGATGTTGTTTATGACTTTTGAAAGCGCTATTTGAATTGCATCTAAAGTAGAAGGTTTCACAAAACTCCCCAACCATTCTTCACATAAGTCTATTACCAAATATAAATATTCAGCGTTTGGTTCTTTTTCGGAATACTAATAATTCACAATATGTTTTGAATGCTTTGCATTAAATTCATTCAAAACATATTTTTCTTGCTTAGCTTCCTCTGTGTAACTATCTCGATTAATTCGTTTTACTGCTTTTCCATAACCATCTTTTCTCAATACAAGATAAACACGGGCTCATCACTTCATTTGCCAAGTGGATGCTCTTTCTAGAAAAGAACAAGTACATCATTAACATATTTAACCCTTGTTGGATGTTATTTACGATATTCCACCATCGTTTTAAACTTTTTCCGATGCATTGTTGATATGTCAATGCACGTCCAAGGTTCAGACAGTATGCCTTAAATTAAAAGAAAAGTGTGGCATTAATGGAACTGCAATTTCTTCTTTTTAATCTGTTACTGCTACTAGTAAGTCTAATGTTCACATTTTGCTTATAAAACATTTAAATAATGATCGAACTATTACGGGAAGGTGTTGATGGTAGTAGATACAACAAAACAAAAGATTGAAGCTATTTACAATTGATGCATGACCGTTGTACTAATTTGCAGTAAATTATATGTTTTTAAATCTAGAACTAAATACTAACGAAAAATCTCTTTTGAATTGTGTAAACTTATGAAACAGGAGAAAAAATCCTTTGATCTTTGCCAACATAAAGCAATAACGTCCGCGTATATGATTGTGAGTTACAGTAAAATAATTTATGCTGTAGCTAAATGGGCAAAAGTCATTACTTATTCAATCAAGAAAACAAAAGATATTGTTTTATATACTGAAATATTTTTTAAGAACAATAAAATTGCCGTGCCAAAATTGTATTCTCATAAAATAGTTAACGTTAACGGAGACATGTGTTTGAAATCGTTAGATAAGAGAAACTGGGTAATCGGCATTATTATTTGTGAAAGATGATGCTGTTTGATAAAAAGATTGTCAAATTTACTTGCTGAACGAGCATTTTATATTTCTTCTCATTAAACTGAAATCGTTTCTGCATTCTTCATAAGACATTACTATATTCTTGTACACCTTTAATGGGATAATCAAAGGATTTGTGAGGCTCTGCAAAAAAGAGAAAAACAACATTATTTTCACATAATCCCATAGAAAGTTTACTGATTCACAGTTGATTATCTTGTTTTTCAAAAATCGTAACTAAATCTTGAAGAAAATTTTTTTCTTTATTATGCACGAGCAAAAAGTCAATAGTACAAAATCTAACTTGCTTTGCCAATGCAATGCTATTACGTCCGTGTACAAGATTGTCACTTAAATATATTTAATTGATTCTGCAAGTTATTAAAAATTGAACAAAAAGATACATGTCTTTACTTGACAAGAAAAAATATAATATTTTCTTCACTGAAATCCATTTTTGATGGACAAGAAAATTACCTGAATGATAGAGTATTCTCAAAAATTTGTCAAGGTTAACCGTAACCTGTATTAGAACATCGTTAAATTAAATGATAATGGCGGTCGTTGTCATTTGTACATTAGAAAGATAACTTTTTTTGATGAAGCAGTAGCCCGAAATTTTGTCACTTTTAGTTTTTACTGGTGGTCGATTAAATTAAGTGTTAAGTTGTTGTTGGAAGAAGAATAAGTTTGTAGAGTGGTGCAAATGTACAAGGTAATAATATGAAATATTAGACCATATATAGACGTCATTGGCTTATGGATGGTAAATTGTTAAGACAGAGCTACATAATTAGTAAGCTAAACTGATGCTAACGGACTGATTACATGAGCCCGTGTAGCTGGGATTCAGCGAAGCGTTAAAAGATTTTGGCAAATGGAAACGATTCAATACTTATTACCAGATAAATCTTTTTGAGCAATTTTGCAACCTTCTTACTTTATAAAAGAGAAAAACATTTAAAACGAAGACAGCCATTATCATTGCTTTAACATTGTATTATCATCTTGAAGATTATCATTTGAATTGACAATTGCTTTGTGCAACATTTTTTCCCTAAAAATCTATCTTAATTAGCAAGACGAATTTTAATGAAATCTATACTTCCAAAACAGGGAATTTAAAATATTTATTATAATTTAAGATGCTTCTTATGAAAAGTGTTGCATAAGTAGTAAGGATAAATGTAGCTAGTTTGCAATGTATAATTTACAATGTATAATTTACAATATTCCATATTCACTTCTTTATGAATTCATTGTTTTAGTAGAGTAAACAAATAAATTTGCATAGAGCAGGATTAAAACGGACGGGATAGTTTCGCCATTGGCTCAAACACGTTAAAAGTAATTTTTACTATTTCTATTTCTCATAGTTTTATGGTAGCTCCGTGTAACCTGGATGCTTTCATTTGCTTTTAAGTGTTCTACAAGGTCTATGTCACAAAAAAGTTCAATCGTAACTTTAATAAATATTGTATATACTCACAGAATTGAACTTGCATAAAAATACTATACTAAAGGACCAACCTATTACGGTTAGTTTTGAAGAATGTTCTTTTTTAAGAATGAAAAGCAACACTTTATAAAAACAAAATTATTTCAAATAAGCAAGAGCGAAGATCAGCCTATGGAAAATTAACGTGCAAATATATGATTTTAGGATTTCTCACAAGTCGTCGTGCGCATGTCTTAATGTGTTTTCTATTTCTGTTTAAAGTCACCGATTTTCATGAGGTTTTTCCATCGTGAAACTTTATCTTGTGTAAAAAGTGTCTTCTTCGTCATCTGATGATTCTCTATTCTTTGCTGATGGCTTTTTATATAGTTCAGGAATGCATGTAGTAGGTCGAAATGTAAGGGCTGTAAAAGGTTTAGATTGTTGTGTAGCTACAGAGACGGATGAAAATTGTAGAAAACTGTTTGTTATATCCTGGCTTTCATACATATAAGGAATTAGTTTTTGTATATAGGGTATGGAGGGAGAAGAGGCTAATAAAGAATTCGATAAAGTCGGAAGAATATCTTTAATGGGAGTTGCTCTTGCGCAAGAATTTGATTTTGTGGAGGCTGATGAAGTAGCTATGTCTTTGTTAAAAACCGGATTAACTTTAATTGCTCCTTCATTAAATGTCTGGAAGTTTGTCTCGGACGGTGCAATGGAAGCTGGCGCTCTTATTTCATTTCCTCTTATGAATCTCCTTGGCCTAGGTAAATTAAAATTGTCATACGTTTCGCCCCTGATATAAATTAAACTCGGGTTTATTTTCCAAAAATGCCATTTGACTTTATCTTTCCGGTCTATTTTAACAAACTCTTTGCTGCGTGATAAGACGACGTTAATCGCTATACGCCAATCAATTCGACAGTCAATGAAGTAAGGGAAGTTGTCCTCCACATATTCATAAATTTGATGGCATGTCATTTTACTACGTGATGAACTCATGATTGCCATCTGGATTAGTACAATGTAATTGCAATTTGGTCTTTCATAAGATATCACACGGTGCGCATTCTCCGCTTCTTGTGAAACACTGTGGATGGAACTGATACTTTCACGGTACTCCGGATCTACTGTCCAGTAGCGTTCGCTATCTTTATCTCTCGATATCCGATGTAATTCAACAAAACAGTCAAAGTATCTTAAGACCTCTTTAACGTGAGCATACCAACACGGTGGAACAGTTGAATAAACAGATTTATAGATTTTGGATAACGTTATCTGTTTGTGTGGTGCATTCTCAATTATTTCTTTTAGAAACTGAATATAGCAGTAAGGTGTGTGGCTTGTGGATGCTGCTGATTGTTCTTGATCTGTTGGTACAATGCATGGCGAGAAACGGAATTCACTGTAATTCTCTGTTTCAAAGCGTAAACTGCTTGCAGAAACCGTAGCTGTTGCCTCTGGCATATCTTCTTTGGAAGAGTCTTTTCCGGATGTATTTGAACTCATATTTCTTCATCAGTTAATGTTGAATGAAATTGTAAACCTTGACGGACGGAATTTACTCAAATACATGTGCAAATTTATTTAACTGAGCCAATCATTCAACCAAGTATAGACATGGCTTGTGATTTGAGACAAAAACTCACTTCCGTCTCAAACTCCAATTACGTCACTGAGTCCTATTTCAAACGTCGAAATTTACATGCACCAAACGCATTAATAACAAAAGAAAATGAAATGAATTTCCTCATTATCTTTTGTTTTGAATGCTAACGGATCACGTAAATTTCGATGTTTGAACAAGGCGCAAGTTTGCTAAATGCACGCAGAAACCAATTGAATATACAGCATCAATTCCTTTGCAGATTTAGGGGCTGTTTACATGAGCCCAGTTAAATGAAAGGAATAAAAACTTCAAGCTCAAAACTTAAACCGTTACTTAAGCGTCATAAATCATTTACTTGAAATTTTGCATTCAGGCAAATTATTTTTTTCCATTTTAAAGGTTTTGTGATTTTGCAAAATCAGAGAATATAAAGAATTGCTCAAGAACGTTTTTTTTTCCATGTTCGTACCAACTTATGAAAATATGATAACGTTTTTGAAGCCCTTTTAAAGCGCGGGCCACACTATCGTTGAAGTGCAACGAATTTTGTGACGAGTTGCTCTTTAACGAGAATTCGTGACGAGCCTTTGGTACCACACTGTGACAATTTTGTCAAAACATTCATGGACAAAAAATCAACGTAGGAAGAAGTGATTTCCGCCCATGATTTCGGTGTGCATGCTCATCGTCGACGAATTCGGCCGCGTTGTCTTATTTTTTCGTTAACGAGCACATCATCACGAAATTCGTTGCATTTCAACAATAGTGTGGCCTGCGCTTAACTCAATCAATAATTTACCCTGAGATATTTCTTTACTGTTATTGGTTAACTGCAATGCAGTTTTTCCGTAATTACACCGTGAAAAATGTGCAAAACACAAGTAGATGCACAGTAGATTATAGCTTGTGTTTTGATTTGCTGGTAAGTGGTTTCAGTATGTCGGTCTACTACTGTGAAAGTTCGTAAGTAGGCGACCCACAGAATGATACAATTGGTTGCAAGGGTATTTGTGGTGTGTAAAGTTTAGGTGGTCGTGGTACAGAATAACTAAGTCAATAGTAAGTACGTTTAGATATGCTGTTAGACTTTTTCAAAGAGAAGATCTCGCTGTTAAGTTTGCGTAGTAGTGATGTTGTTGGGTTTGTTTGTTTTTTTTAAACGTTTGTCTGTCTTTAACAAGTGTGTCCATTTTGTCGAAGTAATAAGTCTTGTCCATGACCCCAGTCACGTGTCGTGTAGTGGTTTGAGTGCTTGTTGCTCGTATTTTGTCAAGTTGTTAGCAACGTTTGATTACAAACAAAAATACTAGAGCAAAAACGTTCATATTGTGTTGTTAATTTCACATGCTTCACAATATTGATCACCCTTCATCTTCAACAATAAGCAATTCGAGGGACACACGAAGCAAAAAGTACTTAGACCGTTGACCAATGTGCTCAAAATTACAATTTCGCTGCACACATCCAACAACTTTAGTTTAATTTCATGGTGCCATAGTGAATCATATAAAAGCGTGTATTAAATGTGGAGCAAAGCATTAAGTGTGCACAATAAGCAAGAACTTTACTTTTTATTAACGATGACGTCATCAAGTGATCGTCAAAATCAAAAATTTGCAAATTCAGAAAATTATAAGTGAAATTACATAGACTAACTTCAGTTTGGTAAAAAAATACATTAAACCGTTTTAATTCGGTCATTCATTTTTATCATGATACTGATATATCTTGTCTTATACCACAGACAGACATACTTACTCACCCAGGTTTACCGGCTTTCACCTAAATCCTAACACAAATCTCCTGAACACCAGATTGGCAATCATATTCACCCGTTTAAAACTTTTGCAGTAACTTGTATTTAGTAAATGTGTATTTTGAACGAATCAAGTTTGAAAGAGTGTTTAATTGAAAACTGTATACAACATTACATTGACGAACAGAAAAACTTGATAAAAAAGAATTGTGTATGAACAGAAAACCAAGAAAACCCAAGTAAATTTCTTGTTCATACAATTTGTATGAAAGATTTGAACATATTTCCTATAAAAGCTCAATATTTTTGCCATATAGTCAGTCCGACCTGATTCGTTCAAAATTATTTCACCAACTATATGTTATTAAAGAAAGGTAAAAGTGATGGAAAATCTGCTGTTCTGGAAATTTCTTTTCAGATTTAGGTAACAGCCGATAAAGGTGTGCAAGCTGGCAAATCTGCTTGTGGTATAATTAATTGATCTGGAAAAAATAGTACCTGGATAGAGCTTCTACGTATGAAGCCATTATGAAAATTGAAGCCAGTTTTGAATTTACACACTCGATTCTTGGGACAACTCAATTACAATATGGTGTAGAAATAGCTGAGCGTTTGCGACGATGCTTCGTTCATGCTACACGAATTGTTACTCTCAAAACTGCTGCTATTGATGTACAAGTAATCTTGGACAAAGCATCGTCGCAATCGCTCAGTCAACTCTACGCCATATTGTATTTGAGTGGTCCCAAGAATCGGGTGGGTAAAATTTAAACTCGTTTCAATTTTCATACGTAGAAGCTCTATCCAGGTACTAATTTTTCAGATCAATGGTTTATGTAAACACCCTAAAATGCTGTATCAGCATCATGGTACCAAATACTTATTGATGTTTCATAAACGAGTGAGTAAAAGTAAACTGTATAATATACTTCTCATCTCATGCTAATCTATCTAATGGTACTGAGAATTTTTTATATTTGCAATTTTTTTCTTTTGATAAATATTGCTGACATTAAACAAAAGAATGATAGCACACAACCAACAACTACAAACAATAACGACCTTATCTAACAACATTTGAGAATGAGCCTTCTCTTCTCTTCCTTGTAAACCAGACAAGTCTACTCAAAAGCAGAGAGCCTTATAGGCTTTAAGTCCAGGGCTTGTGACCCGTATAGCAGAGTTAAAGATTAACGGTTTATCATAGATTAATTAACTTTAATTAACTGAATATTCCTGCTCATTTTTGTTTGGAAGCATGTTGAACAGCTCATATGGACAAAGCTCGAATTCCATATTCCAGGACTTGTAGCGTATAAGGCTCTCTGCGTTTGAGTAGACTTGTCTGGTTTACAAGGAAGAGGAGTGGAAGTTTAATTTCTCAAATGTTGTTAGATAAGGTCGTTATTGTTTGTAGTTGTTGGTTATAGCGCTAGGGTATCATTCTTTTTGTTTAATAACATTCCAACTATTTAACCTAGTGATTGCTGATATTATCGTGGAAAAATGTAGATATCTGCTTATTGGGCACACTATTGCTTGCGACAACTTTGACAATACTTTCTATTGCATTATTTTCTACAACACTATAAAAGAAATTATTAGTTGTGAAAGGTGTGCAGAGTAGGATTTTAGACATCCACATACAGTGACATTACGTTGGTCACCTTCAAAAATTGCAACAACAATTTTTCATATTGTGTTGCGACTATAAATAAATTTTGTGCGTATTTGGTGTTAAGGAAGTGTAAAGTAAACTGTTGGACAATATATTTACCATGTTTTGAAAAAAGTAGCCGCCAATAAGAGACGCTTACCATTGCCTATCAGGAATTTACCAGCGTCTACAATTCAGGCTATTGAGAAACTTGCAAGTTTATTTTATCTGTATCTGATCCGATATCTCGGCAATTGTGCTCATCCTTGATTAAGTCCTGCAGTAACTGACCAACAATGAATTATAATAACTGTAAGAAGTTTGTTGAATTGGTAGAGAATTTTCGTACTTGCGGAGTGAGATCATTAATATTAGTTAGTTAATTGCAACAGATGAGAAAGTTAATGTTTTAATGCACACAAGTTTGGCGTGCCCGTACAATGTGCTGCTGAAAAATATTGTCTATTAACCTTAAAACTGAATTTGTTATGAGTCAATTAACTACAAACCATGCATTCTATAGAGGGCCATTTTTTTTAAGAGATTCCTTTTGTGCACCTATATAAATGTTTCGCAGCCTGCATTGTAAACCATAAGTCTGATAATGTCTTTGGAATAAAGACGAAATATTACACATTATTTTGTATCAAACTCTTGTAATATCTTGAATATCAAGATTTAATGATTTATCACAAATCGTCGTGCGAATATCTTTATGTATTCTCTATTTCTGTTTAAGGTCACAGATTTTCATGAAGTTTTTCCACCGTGAAACTCTATCTAGTATAAAATGGGTCTTCTTCGTAATCTGATGTTTCTCTATTCTTTGTAAAAGGTTTAGATTGTTGTGTAGGCATGGAGACGGATGTAAAAGGTTTAGATTGTTGTGTAGGCATGGAGACGGATGAACACGGTACAGAACTGTTTGTAGTACCCTGGCTTTCATTCTATTGTAACAAACTCTTCGCTGCGTAATAAGATGAAGTTTATCGCGAAACGCCAAACACTTCGATAGTCGATGAAGTAAGGGAAGTTATCATCCACAAATTCACAAATTTAATGCTATGTCATTTTTTCAAGTAGTGAACTCATGATTGCCTTCTGTATTAGTTCTATGTTATTGCAATTTGGTCTTTCATAAGATGGCACCCGTTGCGCATTCTCCGCTTCTTGTGAAACACTGTGGATGGAACTGATACTTTCACGGTACTCCGGATCTACTGTCCAGTAACGTTCGCTATCTTTATCCCTCGATATCCTATGTATTTCAACAAAACAGTCAAAGTGTCTTAAGACTTCTTTAACGTGAGAATACCAACAGCGTGCAGCAGTTGCATAAACAGAAAATTCTTCGTTGATGAGTTTGTAGATTTTGGATAAAGTTATCTGTCTGCGTGGTGCATTCTCAATAATTTCTTTAAGAAACTGAATATAACGGTAAGGTGTGTGGCTTGTGGATGCTGCTGATTGTTCTTGACCTGTAGGTACAATGCATGACGAGAAACGGAATTCACTGTAATTCTCTGTTTCAAAGCGTAAACTGCTTGCAGAAACCGTAGCTGTCGCCTCTGGCATATCTTCTTTGGAAGAATCTTTTCCGGATGTGTTTGAACTCATATTTCTTCATCAGTTAATGTTGACTGAAATTGTAAACCTTGACGAACGGGATTTGTCTCAAATAAATGTGCAAATTCATTTAACTGAGCCAATCATGCAATCAAGTGTTGACATATTAATTTGTGTCTTGAGACAAAAGCTCACTTCCGTCTCAAACTCCAATTACGTCATTGAGTCCTGTTTCAAGCGTCCAACTTTACATGCACCGTCGCATTAATAACAAAATTAAATGAGATGAACATCTTCATTATCTTTTGATTTAAATGCTTACGGTTCACGTAAATTTCGATGTTTGAACTTGGCCCAAGTTTGCTAAATGCACGCAGAAATCAATTGAATATACAGCATCAATTACTTTGCAGATTTTGGGGCTGTTCATATGACATTCCGACCTGATTCGTTCAAAATTTTTTCATTAACTATATGTCAATAAAAAAAGGGAAAATTGATGGAAAATCTGCTGTTCTGGAAGTTTCTTTCTAGATTTAGGTGACAGCCGATAAAGGTGCGCAAGCTGGCGGATTTGCTTGTGGTATAAGTCATTGATCTGAAAAAATAGTACCGGTATAGAGCTTCTACGTATGAAACCACTATGAAAATTGAAGCCAGTTTTGAATTTACACACTCGATTCTTGGGACCACTCTATTACAATATGATGTAGAAATAGCTATACACGATTGCGACGATGCTTTGTTCATGCTACACCAATTGATACTCTCAAAACTGCTGCTATTCATGTACAATAATCTTGGACGAAGCATCGTCGCAATCGCTCAGTCAACTCTACGCCATATTGTATTAAAGTGGTCCCAAGAATCGGGTGAGTAAAATCTAAGCTCGTTTCAGTTTTCATACGTAGAAGTTCTATCCAGGTACTAATTTTTCAGATCAATGGTTTAAGTAAACACCTTAAAATGCTGTGTCAACATCATGGTCGCAAATAGTTATTGATGATTCATAAACGAGTCACTAAAAGTAAACTGTATAATAGACTTTTTCACTCATCTCATGCTAATCTATCTAATGGTATTAAGAATTTTTTACATTTGCAATTTTATTTCTTTTGATAAATATTGCTGACATTATCGTGGAAAAATGTAAATACTGCTTATTGGGCACACTATTGCTTGCGACAACTTTGACAATATTTGCTATTGCATTATTTTCTACAACACTATGAAAGAAATTATTAGTTGTGAAAGGTGTGCAGAGTAGGATTTTAGACATCCACATACAGTGAATTTACGTTGGTCACCTTCAACAAATGCAACAACAACTTTTCATATTGTGTTGCAACCATAAATAAATTTTGTGCGAAATTTGGTGTTAAGGAAATACAAAGTAGACTGTTGGACAATATAGTTGCCATGTTTTGAAAAAACTTTCAATAGATATTTTCAAGTGTTTCTCTTCAATAACCTGAAAGAATATACACCACGCCATCGTTATCAACTGTCATGCATTCAAATTGTGAATCATAAATGTTGCAAATTTTTGTGCGCCACCTTTGAAGTTGTCACAATCGATTGTTGACATTTTAAAAGAATCTGATGATCTCCAGAAAAAATCTGAAGTTCTCCTCAAGGTCGGCGGAACATTGACAATTTTTTTTTTGGGGGGGGGGTGTTAATATTCATAAATGCATGTTTTACTTTATTAGTTTCTATTGAAATCAATTGTGTTTACGGATTATAACATACGAATATATGAAAATAGCCCCCCCAATTATCTACGTTTGCCGCCAGTGGCTCTCCTTGGTTAAAGGAGATTTGAAACTTGTCTAGAGCCATTGACATACTTCTTGAAGCAGCCTAATGTCGACTTTTCCTTTGTTTTGTGTAAAAACAGTTGTCTTGAATTACTGATGGGAAAATATACAGTTTGATAGTCGACTTTATTTACTTGTTATAGGCAGTGTTGTTATGTGGCAGCAAAAACAAAACAATTTTAAACACGAGAACAAAAAATTTGCCTGCTGAAGAGTTAAAACATCCACAAGAGTGACGCAAATAATTCGATTGTATTGATTAAGACATACTGATCTAATTATATACTTTCGTTCACTTGAGAGCCGGACCATTCTTGCTGACGATTGTAAATTCCTTACAGGGAATGCTACTAATTGGAGGTAGAATTTTTTTGTAGTAAAATATGGACAACGAAGTTTAATGGCAAGTGTGCTTAACAGTTATTTTATTAAAAAATATTGTTAAATTGTTACCCACGCTAGGAGCTCGTTTGTCTATCTGTGTTTATTGTTTCTGAGCAGAAGGTAATTCACGAAATTTTTAAACACATTACAATAAATGCAATTAATGCGTTCCCCATTAGCTGAAGTGAGCGATGGATTAAAATTTGGCTAACATTAAAATCTTTCCCCATCTTATTGGGAAATATCACCTGAGAAAACAAGAATTCGGCCGCCAATAAGAGACGCTTACCATTACCTATCAGGAATTTACAAGCGTCTAAAATTCAGGCTATTGAGGAACTTGCAAGTATATTTTACCTGTATCTGATCCGATATCTAGGCAAATGTACTCGTCCTTGATTACGTCCTGCAGTAACTGAACCACAATGAATTATAATAACTGTAAGAAGTTCGTAGAATTGGTAGAGAATGATCGTTCTTGCGTAGTTGACGATTAATATGATTAAGATGATTAATATTAGTTTGTTAATTGCAACAGATGAGAAAGTTAATGTTTTAATGCACACAATTTGAGCGTGCCCGTACAATGCACTGCTGAAAAATATTGCCTATTAATCTTAAAACTGAATTTGTTATGTGTCAATTAACTCCAAACCATGCATTCTATAGAGGGCAATTTTTTTTTCAGAGATTCATTTTGTGCATCTATACAGAATAATATATTTAAACTATATCCTTGGTCCGTCGTAAAGCAATTGAAGCAGACGTGTTGCAAAATTCAAATTTCTTTACCAAATATGCGTGGTCTGTTTCAAAGTAAGAAACAACCACCAAGGTTTATTAAAACATGCGATTCAGCCATTATCCTTTTTTTATGAGGCTAACTGAACCTAACTTTAATATTGAAAGAAAGATAATGTTTATATTTTGCTATTTTTTTAAAAAGATACTCCATGATTTTTTTATTATTTGTCAACGTCGTACAATTTGATCAATCACAAATGGGATGGCCTTATACCTTTGAGCTTTACATAAATTCATCAAGCGAATAGCGATTTTTATTGTTCTGGATGAAGTTGTTTTAACTTAGTGCAATGCAAATCATTCATCGGATGAAGTATATCCGTTTCATAGATAGTAATTAATAACTTCCTCCATATTTTTTCCAAAAAAGTACACTATATAGCCTGTAGTTTATCTTTTAGCAGGCAAAATGTACATTTTATCTCAAATTGTAACTTTCAACCATTAGCAAAACCATGTTATTTTTTATACTGCATTTTCTTGCAAATTTAAATGTAAAAATGGCGTATCACCTTTTTTTTCCAGTCTATCCTATTCTGTGATCTATGAATGAAGAATTATTTGCATTGTGGGACTTAATTTGTGACCTGGCTTTGGGCTCTACAACATCAATTAATACCTTCAGGTAGAACCACGTTTAACTATATTTGATATCAGTTGTGATATTGAAAGAATTTATTACTTCATCTTCAACTGATCTATTTCATAAAACTATTTTGAAATCATTGACGATACTAGGAATCTGATTTTTTTCCTGGCTTAGCAGTTTATTTCAAATAGCACGCAACGGGGCTTCTATAAAGTTTTCTTTTGGGATTTTGAAACGAAAGTAATAAATGAGTTATTGCAATTCATGTCGTTCAGTTTTGGTCAAAAATTAAATCCTATGTCGTCAATTTGATATTTTGGAGAAATTTGTGTACTTGATATCTGTTGTGATTGTAGCAATGAAATAATTTCTTTATTCAACCCTTATACGAGAAAGTACTTAATTGTTTTGAGTATTAAAATTATTTTGATGTTATTGTTGATTCCAAGAGCTTGAAACGTTGTTAGAAGACCGGTTGCATCAGGAATTGCACGCAAATGAGCTTTTTCAAGTTTTCTGTTTTGCAGGAGTTGAATTTTATGGTCGATGATTTATGTATTTTCAAATGAAATAGTTTTCGTGCTATTTTGGTGCAGAAATCGAGCTTGTGATTACTATTGCTACTCCTGCTATGACTTTGCAATTATGCGTGTGTTTATTGTGACTTGCTCTTCACATGTTCGATAGACGTGTTGCTTCAAAAAGCATACAGTCCTATTAATCGAGAGAGGTTACATTTTTCATTGAATAGAATGAAAACTCAGGCAAAATTTGTCCGAAAAAAGTCATGCTGGAAGTATTTTTTACAAAATATACCAAAAATGAAAAGTTTAAGGTCGATCGGAGTGAATAATGAATGGAGTCATTAATGTTAATTCTTCATTGCTTTAACATGATTGTTTTTAAACTACAGCATATACCATTTAATGAGGAATCTCAAATATTGTGTTTCATAATTTCTATTTTGTGAAGATAAATAACCTCTGCAGTGAAATGTCTAGAGAAAATTTAAATTGGTTCAATTCAATTTCATACCATAAATCCATCATTCTATATATCAACCTTTATGTGAACTTTAAGTTCAAGAAGTAAAGTACAATATTATATTTCAAAGTTCGTCGCTCTAGTGTTGTGTTTGTAGTTGTTATATTTCCAAGTATGTATTTATATAAAAGCATACAACCAGCGATTTTGCACAAACTTATATGTTTGAGATAAGTTGCTAATCATCTTTGAAATGTACTGATTTTACTGTTCAGTTCATGCTTGCGTGTACGCCTGCTTCCTGTTATTTAAGCTGAAGAAACACCAGAATAGCTCTTGTTAAGTCAGTTTAACTACATGTAGCTCTCGCGCAGTAACAAGTCCTTCTCTCTATTTATTTTCTAAATAGCATGTAGGTAACAGCTGATCGAAAATTACTTTGTAATATATTTCCCCCACACACGAAAATTCATATATTAACATGTCAAAATGAGACGATTTTATTACAACTAATTAACTGCCAGTTTTTTATACCATTGTGGATAACTTTAAATTTCAATGAGAGACTTGCCCAAACTTTGAAATTTGATTTCTGTTCCGTGATTTATGGCAAGACTGCTTTTAATCGTTTAATGACATGTGTCCCACTAAGGCTTTATTGTACCTGTAAATTCCTTGTAATTCATCCATTCTCCTTTAAAATTGCTCGCTGTCGCCAAAAACCATCACGTGGGTTTATAAATCGCCATTTTTGTAGCCGAGCTTCCTCAAAGATTTATAGAATCCATCTCAATCATGTATTTTGTCTTTATTAGACGACCCTTAAAGCTGGAAGTAAGCTAAAATCTGCAATTGCTAAACAAGGATTATATAATACTTGGATGTGGTTGATGTGTTCATAATTTTATTCTGTATCTACAACTGATTTCTCTTATATTATATTTTAACATAGATACACAAACAATCAAATCTCCCCTCTCCCCCACTCCCTTTGATAGCGTAGATGTACGTTGCGATTGCTGCATTGTTTCAAACTTCTTTTGTATAGAGCCAGTCAAACTCATTCTGCCTTAAACTGCATAACAAAGAACACACGATACGTTCAATGCCATGGACCGCGGATGATCGATAATTTAGAGGGAGGCTAATATTCATATTTGCATTTTGTAATCCTTTGAAACTAATGGATTCCAAGGGAACATAATACGGCCTATTATACATACATGAATACCCCTCCATCAATAAATGATTTTGCGCCATCCTTATTGCTAATTTGGTAATCATCTATACTTAAAATTATCCTTATGTATTCTTCAAAACTGCGTTCAAGGGAATCATTAAGGGCTATATATACGACAGGGTTGAGCGTTGAATTATGGAAATAGCCGTATATATGCAATACTAACAGATGGCAGTTAAATCGTTCTCTTGCTTTTAAGGCCGAGTTAAAGCCTGCCGTTTGTGTTTTACAAGACGTTTTGTACGTTTTAGGCGATGGATTATTGAACAGATTTAGATTAAAAAACTACAATGTCTAAAGCATTACTATACAACTATACATGTGGACCTGACTATAGAAAATTGTTGTGATTTTATGTGTTCCCTGGTTATACATACTGATGTTTAAGGAAATCAACTTATTGTCAAGGTTTTAAATCCCTCCAAGAAAAATTCAAAAGAAAGAGCCGTCGAGTATCAACTTAAAGAAGCTTTAGAGGTAAGTAAATAATTAATATACATGTACCATTTAACTGTTTCCGCTCTCGTGTTTTAATTTTAATATTCTTTTATGATAGCAAACTCTTTGGCAAGGTAAATGGTTTGAACGCGGTAGTATCGTTACATGATTGTGGATGTAGATAGTCCAGGTTGGTAGAATCCTTAGAACGACTGTTGTTGATGATGTGCACTAACGTTCGAAAACTTGACATTCGAAAGGCATTCATCGCTGTAAAATATTTTATGGAGACAGATCATAAAACACTTCAGTATATATTCTTTGATTTTATAACATATTGTGTTGGTCTTCACAGCCATTTCGTCACAGGTAATTATTTCATTTTAATTCGAGACAGTCGTGCTCATTTCAAACGTCGCATTTTAGATGCGTCGAATGCAATTAAAACAAAAGAAAATAAGAACAAATTCCTCGTTATGTTTTGTTTTAAATGCATACGACTCATTTAAAATGCGGCATTTGAAACAGACCTGACACTGAGCTCGTGTTTAATAATGTGTCTTTCGTCCCTCGTATGTGTTGACGTCTGTTCTATTTTTTCATGAAAAAGTGCATTTTTCATTGGTACATCCATTTATATTCAACATAACTGATGAAGTGAAATTTGTAGCACTGCAATGTCATAATTGAAAAGGAGAATATCATTTTACTTGTGTAGTTTTAGTGAACAAACAAAATAATATGCTTGTTTCTACACTTTGACTATTGATGTGAGGTTTGGTGTGAAACAGTCTACGTAGTTAAAACACAAAAAGAGCGACTTGAAAAACTTCATAGCGAGCTGTTAGAATTATGTTGAACTTAAGTAACGATGCAGAACGTTCTAGTACGATTCAAACATTTGGCTTGGAACCACTTGGAGAAAGAAGAGAGAAAGTAAAAGCAAAATGAATGAACAAATTTCGGGATGAAAATGGTCTTGAAACGTTTAAAGATCATTTCACTCAAAAGCTAAAGTGTAAGTCGCGGTCTTTAAAATATTTTTAACATCAACTGTCTTTCTTTGCCATTTCGCCAAACAAATTACATGACAAATAGCTGTTTGTACTAAGGTGCACATCTGTGTAATTCTGTTCCAATGAAATTGGCTAGGTTGAGTAAAATCAAAACCAAAAATGACGACAAATGTCATTTTCAACATTCTTCACACATTTATACAGGATATATATAAAAAACAACTGGACAGTTAAAAAAAGTTGCATAATTCATCAACGCTCGAGATTTGTAAAAAAATTGGTTTGAATAGTGAGTAGGAGTTATACTTCCGATAGTTTATTTGACAGTAGCTAAAATTGTTGCAAATTATATCCATTTTGTTTTGGGAATTATGTGTTGCCAAGAAGCTCTTTTGAAATAGCGTCAGCAAGAAAATGACACAGCCAAAAAAGAAATTGTAGAACATGGGTTTAAACATGACGCATGTTGTTTAAGCTAACAAAGTTTCAAGGAGCTTGGCTTCAGCTGCGAAGGTTTTAATATAATGGCTTTAAAAAAGAAAAACACAAATAAATCGGCGAATGAAATGTCTATTAAATGTTCATTGACTCGTGTCAACTTAATTGAAAACGAAAAATTCTTAAGTTCTGGTTTGTTTTTCCATTCATCGTTTGACCTGACAGCCGCATGCACTCAAACAGGAAGATTCGTAAAAGTTTTGAAAAAATACTTCTTTGATCGACAATCTTTTTCAATATTTCTGGTTGCAGTCTTAGTTGATTGCACCAATGTTGGCCAACATATCGATAAAGCCATAAGCATTCCTTCAGCTTAAAATCTTGCGAACTATTTTAAATCGTATGTATTAAATTAACGTTAACATGAATATTATTAAATCATGATATGATCTTCGCATTTTGCTGGACAATTTAAGCAATTGTCTCATGAACCTGAAAAATTCAGGTGTCTCAACGGGATTCAAACCCATTACCTCTGCGGTGTCGGTGCAGTGCTGTGACCAACTGAGCTATGAAGTCGCACAGTGGCGAGCAGGTCAATTTTGTCGGGCTCATGTTTTCTTGTGAAAGGAATGTCATATGAAAGAATGTTTTATGCATTGCGGTGTTTGAAATTAAATGAAAATATGATCTTTGCACTTTGCTGGACAATAAAGTGCGATCCAGCAAAGTGCGAATATCATATCTTCATTTAATTTCAAACACCATTGCATAAAACATTCTTTCATATGAATATTATTGTTGAAGGTTTTTACAAATGCCATTGAAAGTCCATTTGACATGAAAATTTCACTATTTAAATTATATTTTCATTTTTTCATTCAACAGTATTTTTAAAATGGCGGTGTAGCTACTTTTTAAAACAGTTTTTAATACTATTAACTAATCACAATAAAAGGAACTCTTCTAAGTTGATGTAAAATATTAACAATTATACCTGCTACTTCAAATTCTCGTAAAGCTATGTGACATCACCAGTTTGGAAAGCGGAAATTACATAAACTTCGATATCGTTAAAATGAAAAGCGATATGAAGTATTTGTTTTAGAATATGGACTGTATTTTTGAAAATTATTTTGAATGAAAATATAATCTAAAAAGCACAAATTTTATTTCATTTCCACTTTTAAAAGAAAAACAGAAAATAATGGCGAAAGAAATGTGCATGAAATAATCATTGACTCGTGTTGATTTAATTAAAAATGAAAAAGTTCTTAAATTCTGGTTTGCTTTTCCACTCATCATTCGACCTGGCAGCGGCATGCCCCGAACGAGAAGGTTGGAAAAAGTTTTGAGAAAGTATTCCTATGGATCGCCAATCATTTTTAATAATTCTGGATGCAGTCTTGGTTGATCGTACCAATGTTGGCCAACATTTTGAATAAGTCTTAAGCATTCCGTCCATGAAGATCTGTAGTGGACTTTATTAATCTTCCCATTTTTCTTATATGTGCAAGGATAAACATAGGCGTCACTATCTATTTGACATTTCCAATCAGGGGGTTCACTATTCAATTGTTAAAGTACACTCAATAGGGCATAATTTGTATTAAATGGCTGTTGGTTTCCAACTTTACGCAACATTTCCAAATTTTATCATCTGAAAGACAAATAAGGGTGTTTTAACGCTTCGTTGGCTGATGGTGTGTCTTTAGGTTGTCGCTTTAACATCCACGAAAGAAGATCTTCGAACGTGGCATCCTTGATTTCGTCCAACACAAGAGGGTTTCCTTCCAAAAGGTTGTCCTATAAAAACCGTTGAGGTCCAAAACGATGTTTCCCCTTTCTTGCAACGTAATAAGCCACCATTCCCGCGTTCTATTTTTAATAAAAAAGATATCATAACAGTCACAACGTGAGTGGTTAATAACGAAACGTTAAAAAAGAGTTATTTGTTAAATACAGAATTCAACAATATTTAAATCTCCACAACGAACTCCTACCATAAGATCAGACTGTTTTTATGGCGGGCTGAGTTAATTGATGCATTCACTTCATCATATGATTCTGGAGCTATCTAATATTTAGCTCCTCTCTGTTGGCTCTCATATGTCGAAGTTTCATTTAAGAATTTTCGACTCATACCAAAGTTAGCGATTAAAAAATTTCCTTGTACATCTCGAAGAACGTTTTAGAGTCTTAAATCCCGATAAAGAATAGGACTTGAGCCACTGTGAAGATCTGTTTAGCCTTTTAAGATGTGCTTCATGACTTTGGAAAGCGCTATTTGAAGTGCATCTAAAGTAGAAGGTTTCACAAAACACTCCAACGATTTTTCACATAAATCTATTACCATTTATAAATATTCAGCATTTGGTTGTTCTTCAGAGTACAAATTATTCACATTATGTTTTGAATGCTTTGCATTAAATTCATTCAAATTATGTTTTGATTGCTTAGCTTCCTCTGTGTAACTATCTCGATTAAGTAGTTTTACTGCTTTCCATAACCATCTTTTCCCAATCAAAAATAAACACGGGTTCCACCACTTCCTTTGCCAAGTAGAAAGACTTTCTAGAAAATAACAAGTACATCATTAACATATATTTAACCCTTGTTGCATGTTATTTACGATATACCTCCATCGTTTTAAACTTTTTCCGATGCATTGTTGATATGTCAACGCACGTCCAAGGTTCAGACAGTATGTCTTAAATTAAAAGAAAAGTGTGGCATTAAGGGAACTGCAATTTCTTGTTTTTATTCTGTTACTGCTACTAGTAAGTTTAATGCTCACATTTTTCTTATAAAACATTCAAATAATGATCGAACTATTACGGGAAGGTGTTGATGGTAGTAGATACAATAAAACAAAAGATTGAAGCCATTTACAATTGATGCATGACCGTTGTACTCATTTGCATTAAAGCAATAACGTCCGTGTATATGATTGTCAGTTGCAGTAAAATAATTTATGCTGTAGCTAAATGGGCAAAAGTCATTACTTATTCAATAAAGAAAACAAAAGATATTGTTTTTTACAATGAAATCAATTTTTTCAGAACAACATCGTTAAATTAGATGATAATGGCGGTCGTTGTCATTTGTACATTAGAAAGAAAATTTTTTTTGATGAAACAGTAGCCCAAAATTTTATCACTGTTGGTTTTTACTGGTTGTCTAGCAAATTAAGTGTTAAGTTGTTGTTGGAAAGTTTCATAAATAAGTTTGTAGAGGGGTGCAAATATACAAGGAAATAATATGAAATATTAAACCATACATCGACTTCATTAGCTTATGGATGGCAAATTGTTAAGACAGAGCTACACAAGTAATAAGCTAAACTGAAGGTAAGGGACTGATTACATGAGCCCGTGTAGCCTGGATTCAGCGAAGCATTAAAGGATTTAGGCAAATGGAATTGATTCAATACATATAAACACATAAAACTTTTTGAGCAATTTTGCAATCTTCTTACTTTATAAAAGGGAAAAACATTTAAAACGAAAGCAGCCATTATCATTGCTTTGCCATTGTATTATAATCTTCGAGATTATCATTTGAATTGACAATTGCTTTGTGCATTTTTTTTCCCTAAAAATCTGTCATAATTGTCAAGAAGAATTTTAATGAAATCCATGCTTTTAAAACAAGTAGTTTAAAATATTTATTACAATTTAAGATGCTTCTTATGAAAAGTGATGTATAAATAGTAAGGATAAATGTAGCTAGTTTGCAATGTATATTTTACATTATTCCATCATTCACTTCCTTATGAATTCATTGTTTTAGTAGAGTAAACAAATAAATTTGCATAAAGCAGGATTAAAACGAACGGGATAGCTTCACCATCGGTTCAAGCACGTTAAAAGTATTTTTTTGCTGTTTTTATCTATTTCACATAGTTTTATAGAAGCTCCGTGTAACTTGGATGTTTTCATTTGTTTATAGGTCCTCTAAAATGTCTATGTCACAAAAAGTTCAATCGTAACTTATATGAATTTTGTAAATACTAACAGAATTCAACTAGCATAAACATACTAAAGGATCAACCTATAACGGTTAGTTTTTAGGAATGTTCTTTTTAAGAATGAAAAAAAAACACTTTATAAAAACAAATTTATTTCAAATAAGCAATAGCGAAGATCAGCCTATGGAAAATTAACGTACAAACATAAGATTTAAGGATTTATCACAAATCGTCGTGCGAATGTCTTCATGTGTTTTCTATTTCTGTTTAAAGTCACAGAATTTCATGAAGATTTTCCACCCTGAATTTTTATCTAGTGTAAAATGGGTCTTCTTCGTCATCTAATGATTCTCTATAATTTGCTGATGGCTTTTTATACTGTTCAGGAATGCATGTAATAGGCTGACATATAGGGGCTTTAAAAGGTTTATATTGTTGTGTAGCTACAGAGGCGGATGAACACTGTACAGTATTGTTTGTACTGTCCTGGCTTTCATACGTAGAAGGAATTAGTTTTGGTATAAAGGGTATGGAGGGTATAGAGGCTAACAAAGAATTCGATAAAGTCGGAAGACTATCATTAATGAGATTTGCTCTTTTGCGGGAATTTGATTTTTTGGAGGCTGATGAAGTAGCTATGTTTTTGTTAAGAACCGGATTAACTTCAATTGGTCTTTCATTTAATGTCTGGAAGTTTGTCTCGGACGGTGCAATGGAGGCTGGCGCTCTTATTTCATTCCCTCTAATGAATCTGCTTGGTCTACGTAAATTAAAACTGTCATACGTTTCGCCAGTGATATAACATAAACTCGGGTTCATTTTCCAGAAATGCCAATTGACTTTATCTTTCCGAACTATTTTAACAAACTTGTCGTTCCTAGATAAAGCTATGTTAATCGCTTTACGCCAATCAAATCCACAATCGATGAAGTAAGGGAAGTTATCCTGCACATAGTCACAAATTTGATGCCATGTCATTTTACTACGTGATGAACTCATGATTGCCATCTGGATTAGTTTAATGTAATTGCAAGTTGGTCTTTCATAAGATGGCACCCGTTGCGCATTCTCCACTTCTTGTGAAACACTATGGATGCAACTAATACTTTCACGGTAGTCCGGATCTATTGTCCAGTAACGTTCGCTATCTTTATCACTCGATATCCGATGTATTTCAACAAAACAGTCAAAGTGTCTTAAGACTTCTTTAACGTGAGCATACCAACAGGGTGGAGCAGTTGCATAAACAGGAAACATTTCGATGATATCTTTATAGATTATGGATAACGTTACCTTTTTGTGTGGTGCATTCTCAATTATTTCTTTAAGAAACTGAATATAACGGTAAGGTGTGTGGCTTGTGGATGCTGCTGATTGTTCTTCACCTATTGGTACACTGCATGACGAGAAACGGAATTTAATGTAATTCTCTGTTTCAAACCGTAAACTGCTTGCAGAAACCGTAGCTGTTGCCTCTGTCATGTCTTCTTTGGAAGAATCTTTTCCCGATGTGTTTGAACTCATATTTCTTCATCAGTTAATGTTGACTGAAACTGTAAACCTTGACGAATGGAGTTTGACTCAAATACATGTGCAAATTTATTTGACTGAGCCAATCATTCAATCAAGTATTGACATGGCTTGTGATTTGAGACAAAAACTCACTTCCGTCTCAAAGCCCAATTACGTCACTGAGTCCTGTTTCAAGCTTCGAACTTTACATTCACCGAACGCATTACTAACAAAAGAAAATGAAATGAACTTCCTCTTTATCTTTTGTTTTAAATGCTTTCGGTTGACGTAAATTTCGATGTTTGAACAAGGCACAAGTTTGCTAAATGCACGCAGAAATCATTTGAATATACAGAATCAATTGCTTTGCAGATTTAGGGCTGTTTATATGAGCCGGGTAGCAGTGATTCAGCGAGGCTTGAAATGATCTTGAGTAAATGAAAGGAGTCAAAACTTCAAGCTCAAAACTTAAACCGTTTCTTAAGCGTCATAAATCATTTTACTTAAAATTTTACATTCAGGCTAAATTATTTGTTTCCATTTTAAAGGTTTTGTGATTTTCCAATTGCCTAATTGATTTAACGCATTGTTGAATCCCAGCTACCCTTGCTCACGTGAACAGCCCCTAAGTGACATTTAATGAATCAGCATTAGTTAATTTGGTCTGCAATAGCTGATTGTTCCGTTTGTTTTAATATACACGCGCGTCCATGTTCGTAGCAGCTTATGAAAATATGATAACGTTTTTGAAGTCCTTTTAAAGCGCGGACCACACTATCGTTGAAATGCAACGAATTTTGTGACGAGTTGCTTTTTAACGAGAATTCGTGACGACCCTTTGGTTTCACGCTGTGCAATTTTGTAAAACCATTCATGGACAAAAAATCAACGTAGGAAAAATTTGCTATTAATATTAAAGAAGAAAATATTACTGCTTTTACCGTCCAAACGACAATGGCTATCCGAAAGAAGGCTTTGGACGCATCCAATAAATTGAAGACGACTGGATAAGTATAAAAATAAGCATTTCTTGCCAATCTGCCATGTTGCCTGTACAACAGTGAGCACACATTAGTCATGTAATGCTTTATGTCCAATCGGATCGACGAGATCACTCGTCAATCGATGATGATTTCGGTGTGCATGCTCATCGTCGACAAATTCGGCCGTGTCGTCATAATTTTTTGTTAACGAGCACATCATTACGAAATTCGTTGCATTTCAACGATAGTGTGGCCTGCGCTTAATTTAATTAATAATATACCCTGAGATATATCTTTACTGTTATTGATTAACTGCAATGCAGTTTTTCTGTAATTACACCGTGAAATTTTGCAAAACACAAGTAGATGCACAGTAGATTGTAGCTTGTGTTTTGATTTGCTTGTAAGTGGTTGCAGTATGTCGGTGTAGTACTGTGAAACTTTGTAAGTAGGTGACCCACAGAATGATACTTTTGGTCGCAAGGGTATTTGTGGTCTGTAAAGTTTAGGTAGTCGTGGTACAAAACAACTAAGTCGATAGTAAGTACGTTCAGATGTAATGTTAGACTTTTTCAAAGAGAAGATCTTGCTGTTAAGTTTGCGCAGTAGTGATGTTGTTGGGTTTCGTTTGTATTTTTGAACGTTTGTCTGTCATTAACAAGTGTGTCCATTTTGTCGAGGTAATATGTATTGTCCATGACCCCAGTCACTTGTCGTTGAGTCGTTTGAGTGCTTGTCGCTTGTCCTTTGTCAAGTTGTTAGCAACGATCGATTACAAACAAAAATACTACAGCAAAAACATTCATATTGTGTTGTTAACTCCCCATGCTTCACAAGATTAATTACCCTTCATCTTGAAAAATAAGTGATTCTAGGGACACACGAAGCAAAAAGTACTTAGACGGTTGAACAATATGCTCAAAATTACAATTTCGCTGTACACATCCAACAACTATTGATTCATTTCATGGTGCCATTGTAAATCATATAAAAGCAAATAATCAATGTGGCCAAAAGCATTAAGTGTGCACAATAAGCAAGATATTTACGTTTTACTCCTGATGACGTCATCAAATTATCGTCAAATTCATACATTTGCAAATTCCGAAAATCGTAAGTGCCATTACATAGACTAATTTCAGTTTGGTAAAAAAATACATTACACCGTTTTATTTCGGTCATTCATTTTTATCATGATGCTAATAACTTTTGTCTTATACCACAGACAGACATGCTAACTCACCCGGTTTTTCCCAGCTGTCACCTAAATCCTAACACATATCACCTGAGCACCTGATTCGCAATCAAATTCACCCTTTTAAAACTTTTGCAGTAACATGTATTTAGTAAATGTGTATTTTGAACGAATCAAGTTTGAGGGATTGTTTAATTGAGAACTGTATACAACATTACATTGACGAACAGAAGAACTTGATAAAAAAGAGTTTTGTATAAACAGAAAACCAAGAAAACCCAAATAGATTTCTTCTTCATACAAATTGTATGAAAGATTTGAACGCATAACCTATAAAAGCTCAATATTTTTGCCATATAGTCAGTCCGACCTGATTCGTTCTAAATTATTTCACCAACTATATCTTATTAAAGAAAGGTAAAAGTGATGGAAAGTCTGCTGTCCTGGACATTTCTTTTTAGATTTAGGTGACAGGGATAAAGGTGTGCAGGCTGGCAGATCTGCTTGGGCTATAAGTCATTGATCTGAAAAAATAGTACCTTGATAGAGCTTCTACGTATGAAACCATTATGAAAGTTGAAGCCAGTTTTGATTTTACAAACTCGATTCTTGGGACCACTCAATTACAATATGGTGTAGAGTTTGCTGAGCGATTGTCACGATGCTTTGTTCATTCTACACCAATTGTTACTCTCGAAACTGCTCCTATTTATGTACAAGTAATCTTGGACAAAGCATCGTCGCAATAGCTCAGTCAACTCTACGCCATATTGTATTTGATTAGTCCCAAGAATCGGGTGAGTAAAATCTAAACTCGTTTCAGTTTTCATATGTTGAAGCTCTATCCAGGTAGTAGTTTTTCAGATCAATGGTTTAAGTAAACACCTTAAATTGCTATATCAGCATTTTGGTAGCAAATAATTATTGATGTTTCATAAACGAGTGACTAAAAGTAAACTGTATAATATACTTCTCCACTCATCTCATGCTAATCTATCTAATGGTACTGCAATTTTTTTTTTGATAAATATCGCTGACATTATCGTGGAAAAATGTAAATATCTGCTTATTGGGCACACTATTGCATGCGACAACATTGATAATACTTGCTATTGCATTATTTTCTACAACACTATGAAAGAAATTATTAGTTGTGAAAGGTGTGCAGAGTAGGATTTTAGACATCCACATACAGTGACATTACGTTGGTCACCTTCAACAAATGCAACAACAATTTTTCATATTGTGTTGCGACCATAGTTAAATTTTGTGTGTATTTGGTGTTAAGGAAGTGTAAAGTAGACTGTTGGACAATATAGTTACCATGTTTTGAAAAAACTTTTAATAGATATTTTCAAGTGTTTCTCTTCTATAACCGGAAGGAATATACACCACGCCATCGATATCAACTGTCATGCATTCAAATTGTGAATTATAAATGTTGCAAATTTTGTGCGCAACGGTTGAAGTTGTCACAATTGATTGTTGACATTTAAATAAAATCTGATGATCTGCAGAAAAAATCAGAAGTTCTCTTCAAGGTCGGCGGAACATTTATAATTTTTTTGGGAGGGTGTTGTTATTCATATATGCATGTTTTACTTTGTTAGTTTTAATTGACATCAATTGTGTTAACGGATTATAACATATGAATATGTGAAAATAGCCCACCCAATTATAAATGTTCTGCCACCAGTGGCTCTTGGTTAAAGGAGACTTGAAACTTATCTAGAGCCATTGATAAATACCTTTTGAAGTAGCCCAATGTCGACTTCTCCTTTGTTTAGTGTTAAAACAGTTGTCTTGAATTACTAATTATACAGTTTGATACTCGACTTTATTTACTTTTTATAGGCAGTGTTGCCATGTGGCAGCAAAAACAAAACAATTTTAAACACGAGAACGAAAAATTTGCCCGCTAAAGAGTTAAAACATCCCCACTAGTGACGCAAATAATTCGATTGTATTGATTAAGACATACTGATCTAATTGTATTCTTTCGTTCACTTGAGAGCCTAGCCTTTATTGTTGACGATTGTAAATTCCTTACAGGGACTGGTAAGCTACTAATTGGAGGTAAAATTCTTTTTGTAGTAAAATATGGACAACGAATTTCATTGGCAAGTGTGCTTAACAGTTATTTCATTAAAAAATATTGTTGATTTGTTACCCACGCTAGGAGCTTGTTTGTCTATCTGTGTTTATTGTTTCTGAGCAGAAGATAACTCATCAAATACTTAAACACATTACAATAAATGCTGTGAATGCGTTTCCCATTAGCTAAAGTGAGCGATGGATTAAAATTTGGCTAAAATTTAAATCCTTTTCTCATCTTGTTGGGAAATTTCACCTGCAACAACAAGAATTCGGCCGCCGATAAAGACGCTTACCAATACCTATCAGGAATTTACAAGCGTCTGCAATTCAGGCTATTGAGAAACTTGCAAGTATATTTTATCTGTATCTGATCCGATATCTGGGTAATTGTACTCGTCTTTGATTAAGTCCTGCAGTAAGTGACCAACAATGAATTATAATAACTGTAAGAAGTTTGTAGAATTGGTAGAGAATGATCGTTCAGATGAGAAAGTTAATGTTTTAATGCACAAAATTTGGGCGTGCCCGTACAATGCGCTGCTGAAAAATATTGCCTATTAATCTTAAAACTGAATTTGTTAGGTGTCAATTAACTCCAAACCATGCATTCTATATAGGGCCATTTTTTTTATTTCAGAGATTCATTTTGTGCATCTATATAGAATAATATATTTAAAGTATATCCTTGGTCCGTCGTAGAGCAATTGAAGCAGACGTGTTGCAAAATTCAAATTTCTTTACAAAATGTGCGTGGTCTGTTTCAAAGTAAGAAACAACCACCTAGATTAATCGAAACTTGAGATTCAGCCATTATCCTTTTTTTATGAGGCTAACTGAACCTAACTTTAATATTGAAAGAAAGATAATGTTTATATTTGGCTATTTTTTTAAAAAGATACTCCATGAATTTTTTATTGTTTGTCAAAGTCGTACAATTGGATCAATCACAAAGGCTTTACTACCTTTGAGCCTTGGATAAATTCATCAAGGGAATAGCGATTTTTACTGTTCTGGATGGAGTTGTTTTACCTTAGTGCAATGCAAATCATTCATCGGATGAAGTATATCCGTTTTATGGATAGTAATTCATTACTTCCTCCATATTTTCTCCTTCAAAGTACACTATATACTCTGTAGTTTATCTTTTGGCAGGCAAAATGTTCATTTTATCGCAAATTGTCACTTTCAACCATTAGCGAAACCATTTTATTTTTTATACAGCATTTACTACCAAATTTAAATGTAAGAAAGGCGTATCACGTTTTTACAGTCTATCCTGTTCTGTGATCTATGTATGAAGAATTATTTGCATTGTGGGACTTAATCTGTGGTCTGGCATTGGGCTCTGCAACATCAATTTATACCCAGGGGCGGATCTAGAGTATGTCAAATCCGTCGCGCGACTGATGTTTGAAATTCAAAAATTACCTATTCATATTAATTAAAAATCATTAATTATTCTTACTTTATTATCGCATTTACTTCGTGATAAAAATCCAGCTTTATTTATTATTGAAAACTAATGACTAATCCAATGAATATTTCGTTGGTAACCAGATCAGTTGAATTTTAATTGACCTGGAATAACCGACTGATAAGCGGGGTGGCTTGACTGGTTCGACGGATAAAGGAGTCTATGAACGCCAAAACGCTTATTTTATTGATCAATGGCCAGATCAGTGGACAGTCTGGAATGGTCTCGACTGATAATAGGGGTGGCCGTACGTATAAGGGAGTCCAATTGCTATCTTACAATTGGTTCATTTGAATTTTTGTTTTATTGTGATTGGTTTGACGGATTTCGACTGATAGCCAACTGAACTAACATAGTCAAGCCACTGTCTGAATTGAATGTTTGATCGTTTCATAGTAATTTTTATAAGCATGATAGAAACTAAACTACAATCAGATGGAATTTATGGAAAACTTTTACAAATTCATATATTGACATGAATGCTGCTGTCCAAACTGTGGATTTTTTTCAAGAGGGCGAAAAATTTCTGGATGAATTGTAAATGCTTGGCAAAGACGATCTCGCGAGCGACATTTCAGTCATTGATGTTCAAAAGCAAGCCAACATTGTTTTGAGTTTTATCAGCAGAAATTTACATCCAAAATCGTAAGTAAAGGACAACTGAAGTGTATGCATGAATGTAATATACCAAAGTCAATTTATGCGAGTGTGTGATGCGATTTATGTTAATATGGCGTATGGTAAGCAGATAGATGCTTCTAAAATTGTTGTTGCCGAAGGACTTTTAGCTATGATTTCTTTAGTGCTTGGGGAATCGTGACCGTTACATGGCAGCCAAATCCTACATTCCTGCAAATATATTTCAATGGACAAAAAATCTGTAGCCATAAGGCGCCATACTATCATTTACTTTATCATAAACAAATGTTTGGGGCTTTTCAGTTTATGATCATTGATCATTCAATCATTGGACAGTTATACTACATATTGTTTAAGATTTGAGAAAACTAACATTGATTACATGAGAAGCTGTTTACTATAACCTGTGATTTTGAGTCTTCTGATCCATTAAGCTTTTTATTTTGACAATTTGACTGGAATGGTATTAAACCTGAGTATATCACATACATGAAATGTTGTCCCATGTCAAATATTGTCCTCTTTTCTAACTGAACACCTTATGTAGAGATTTAAAGGTGTGTTAATCTATGGCTCATACCAGATTATTTGCCATAAATTCCAAAGGGCTATTGATGTATGAAAAGCATTTTCTATAAAGTAAAAAGTCTTCCTATGTATGCAGATAAACCTTGAAATTTGGCAAAACAGCAAAGTATTTTTCATGATCACTAGGTAATTTTTCTGATGATCATTATAATTTCTAAACTAAATCATTTCAGATTTACATTTAAACGAGCTTTGATCATATGAAAAGATATTTATCATAACCAGTAAGCATGACACATGAACCAATTTTAACATTCATGTAATTATATAATTAAAGACATGTTGGTTACATTCTGTTTGTATTTGATAATACAATGCTACTAGTGATTGCGATATAGCACACCTTGCAGAAGATAACAGTCAAGTGAAATGCGTAATAAACATTTATGGCATTAAGTTGTCCTTAACTGCAAATTTTCACTCTGATAATTTTTGCTTAATTAAGCAAAAATTATTCTTTCAAAGAATAATTAAGCAAAAATTATTCAAGCTTAATTAAGCAAAAATTATTCTGCAAAGATTAATCTTTGGCAGAAAAAAATTTTGAGTTTTTTCTCAAAAGGTGAATTTGCTGGCACTGATGTGGAGATGGGTAAAGGGTTACAATAAACTTGCATGGTTTGAAGTCTGAGCTTTTCTATATCTATGAACTGTCACTTGTAGTACCAACTTTCTAACTTAACTCATTACATAGAGGTTTGAATGGGGGTCTCTAGGGGGGTCTATGCCTGACAACTTGGTAGAAATTTTTAAAGACTATATCTGTTTTTGAATAGCATTATTGTAAAATGAATTTTACGTTCCTAGACATGCTAATGAGCCATATATTTGGCATGATAATGAGCCTAAATACTTGGCAAAACATTCAAGTATTGTTCACTTCATTTTTTTGAAAAAACGTAAGCAAAATGTGTTGTTTTACGCAAAACGATGCCCACAAAATACATTTTTATTGCTCTAAAACACTGAAAATGGCATTTTCAAGACTCTGAAATTCAAAATTTCTCAGGGAGAATGCCTCAGACCCCCAGGTGCGGAGCGCCTCCGACGTTTTATGACTGATGTTTGAAAATCCTAGATCCGCCCCTGTTTATACCTTCAGGTAGAACCACGTTTAACTATATTTGATATCCGTTGCGATATTGAAAGAATTTATTTCTTCAGCTTCAGCCGATTTATTTAATAAAACTATTTTGAAATCATTGACGATACTAGGAATCTGATTTTTTCCTGGATTAGCAAATTTATTTCAAAAAGCACGCAGCGGGGCAACTATAAATTTCTGCTTTTAAGTTTCGTTTGGAATTTTAAAATGAAAGTAATAAATAAGTTATTGCAATTCATGTCGTAGTTTTGGTCAATACTGAAACTCCAAGACGTCAATTTGATATTTTGGAGAAATTTGTGTACTTGATATGTGTTGTGATTGTAGCAATGAAAGAATTTCTTTATTCAACCCAACGAGAAAGTACTTAATAATTTTGAGTATTAAAGTTATTTTGATGTTATTGTTGATTTCAAGAATTTTAAGGTGGATCAATTCAATTTCATACCATAAAAACATCATTCTATATATCAACCTTAATGTGAACCTTAAGTTCAAGAAGTAAAGTACAATATAATATTTCAAAGTTTGTCACTGTAGTGTTGAGTCTGTAGTTGGTATATTTCCAAGTATGCATTTATATGAAAAGCATACAACGAGCGAATTCGCACAAACTTATATGTTTGCGATAACTTGCAAATGATCTTTGAAATGTACTGTTTGTACTGTTCAGTTCATGATCGCGTGTACGCCTGCTTCCTGTAATTTAAGCTGAAGAAGCGTCAAAATAGCTCTTGTTAAGTCATTTTAACTATTTGAATCTCTCGAGCAGTAACAACTCTTTCTCTCTTTCTATTTTCCAAATAGCATGAAGGTAACAGCTGACCGAAAATTATTTCTTATTATATTTCACGTTACACCCACAAATTCATATAATAATTTGTCCAACGGAGACGATTTTATTACAACTAATTAACTGCCACCTTTTTATACCATTGTAGAAAATTTTAAATTTCAATTAGAGACTTACCCAAAATTTGAAGTTCGATTTCGGTTCCGCAATTCATTGAATGACTGCTTTTGATTATTTGTTGACATGTGTCCCACTAAGGTTTTATTGTACGTGTAACTTCCTTGTAATTCATCCATTCTTCTTTAGCATTGCTCGCTGTCGCAAAAACCATCACATGGGATTATATATTGCCATTTTTGTAGCAGCGATTCCTCAAAGGTTGATAGAATCCATCTCAATCATGTATTTTGTCTTTATTAGATAACCCTTAAAGCTGGAAGTAAGCTAAAATCTGCAATAGCTGAAAAAGAATTATAGTACAAGGATGTTGTTGATGTGTATGTCATGATATATTCTGTATGTATAACTAACTTTTCTTTGAATCAAAATTGCTTTCATACAAATTAATTTAAAATAGATACACAAACAATCAAATCTCCTCTCCCTACCACCTTTGATAACGAAGCTGTATGTTTGCAGATTGCTGAATTGTTTCAAACTTCTTTTTGTATAGAGCCAATCAAACTCATTCTGCTTTAAACTGTAAGACCTAGAGCACAAGGTATGTTCAATGTCATGGACCCCGGATGATCGATATTTGGGAAGGAGGCTAATATTCATATTTGCATGTTATAATCCTTTGAAAAACATGGATTCCTGGGGAACTTAATAAGGCCTATCATGCATACATGAATACCCCCTCTCCCGTATAATCGATTTTGCGCAATCCTTATTGCTATTTTCGTAATCATCTATAGTTAAAAATAATCTTTATGTCTTCTTCAAAACTGCGTTTAAGGGAATCATTAAGGAGAATATGTACGACAGACGTGAGCGTTGAATTATGGAAATGTGACTATATATATGCAATACTAACAGATGGCAGTTAAAATCGTTGTTTTCCTTTTAAGGCCGAGTTAAAGCATGCCGTTTCGTGTGTTACAAAACGTTTTGTGCGTTTTAGGCGATGGATTATTGAACAGATATAAATTAATAAACCATAATGTCCAAAGCATTCTTATACAATCATACATGTGGACCAGACTGAAAAATTGTTGTGATTTTATGTGTTCCCTGGTTATGCCTACTGATGTTAAAGGAATTCAACTTATTGTCAAGGTTTTAAACTCCTCCAAGAAAAATTCAAAAGAAAAAGCCGTCGAATCTCAACTTAAAGGAGTTTTATTGGTAAGTAAACATTTATATGTATATCTACCATTTAACTATTTACGCTCGCGTGTTTTAATTTTAATATTCTTTTATGGTTGCAAACTCTGTAGTAAGGTAAATGGTTTGAGCGCGGTAGTATCGTTACATGATTTTGGATGTAGATAGTCCAGGTTGGTAGAATCCTGCGAGCGACTTTTGTTGATAATGTTCACTAACGTTTCAACAACCTTAGCGGTAGTCATCTTCAAAGTCAAGATGAAATCAGAGTCTAGATGACTCTGAAGATGACTACCGCTAAGGTTGTCGAAACGTCAGTTAACATTAAATACAGCAGTCCTTCACAGGACTTTACTAACCTGGACGATTTACAAACTCTGTAGTGTTGATTGCGCGTTAATTCTTGATCCTTCCGTTATGCTCGTGAACATCGTCCAGGGAAAACAAATTGCCCGGCGTATGAAAAGAAATGTCGACAGTGTTTAAAGTGGAACCATTTTCAAGTTTGTTGCTATGAGAATCGAAGAGGCAAAGAGCTGATGCAAGACAATTATCAAAGTTCTCGCGCTGAATCAACAAAGCGAAACGAACAGATAAAACGTAATCAAGTAAGACCTCAACAAGTGAATACGGTGCAAGAAATAACGTCCGAATCAAGTATGGAAGATGAATATGTATTTTCAACGTTGACGGCGCAGCAAAAGCTACCGAAATTTAAAGTTAAGATAAATGGTACTCCTGTGTCAGTCATGGCAGATACCGGTTCCAGCGTAAACCTCTTGGATGAAGTGAATTTTAACAAATTGAAGAAAAGCCAATATTGCAGGAAGCAAATGAGAAAATCTTTCCTTATGGGTCGAAAAACAACTATCAATTAAAGGAAAATGTCAGTGTGTGCCGAAACCGATAAACTATATGGGTTGGAGACATTTTTGTTGTTAATGGGAATACTGGTTGCTTGATAAGCTGGAAAAGTTCTCAAAAATTGGGCCTGGTACAAATAGTTGCATCCATAGAAGGCACTACAAAGTCTAAACAGGAACCCGTTAAAGAAAAGGCACAAGAAAAAGTGAGAGAAGATACCAAAGTGGAAGAGCTAATTAACAAATATCAAGAAGTCTTTCAAGGACTGGGAAAATTGAAAGAGTTTCAAGTTCATCTACACGTAGATAAGGACGTACAACCTGTCGCACAACCTCATCGTCGTGTACCGTTTCATGTGAGAAAAGACTTGGAGAAGCAGTTAAAACGAGACGAAGAACGCGGAGTCATCGAGAAAACGGATGGACCAACACCTTGGGTTTCACCAGTCGTGGTCGTACCAAAACAAAAAGGGGAGGTCCGAGTTTGTATAGATATGCGACAAGTAAACAAAGCAATAAAAAGAGAACGACACTTAACTCCGACGATCGGTGAAATTATAAGTGATCTAAATGGTTGCTGTATGGTTTAGCAAATTGGACTTAAATCAAGGCTATAACCAGTTAGAGCTCGATGCAGAATCAAGATATTTGACAACCTTCTCAACACACATTGGTCTACGGAGATTTCGACGTTTGAATTTTGGAATAAACTGTGCTGCAGAGATATTCCAAAATGCCATCAGAGAAACGTTGAGTGGACTGAGAGGCGTGATTAATATCAGTGATGACATTATGGTGTTTGGCATAGACGAGAAAGATCACGATTCAAATTTGAACGCAGTATTACAACGAATTAAAGATCGAGGACTAACTCTTAAGAAGAGAAATGTCAGTTTAAGAAAAGAAGTTTAATATTCCAAGGTTATGTGTTCTCAGAGAATGGTATTGTGCCGGATCCCAATAAAGTGAGAGCAATTAAGGAATGCACAAATCCTAAAGATGTGGGAGAAGTACGAAGTTTGTTAGGCATGACCAATTTTTGCTGTCGATTTATTCCACATTATGCCACAATTACGGAGCCGTTACGTCGACTTATCAAGAAAGATGCCCCATTCGTGTGGACAAGGGAACAAGAAGACACAATGAAAGCCCTACGGAAAGCATTAACAGATGGGCCAGAAAGTGCGTATTTCGATCCGGATAGTGATACGGAGGTTTTCACAAATGCTAGTCCAGTTGGTATTGCAGCAGTCTTGGCGCAGAGGAAAAAGGGAAGATAAAAAAGGAAAATAATTGCTTACGCTAGCAAATCACTAACTACCACAGAGAAAAATTATTCTCACTTGGAAAGAGAAGCTTTAGCTATAGTATGGGCCTGCGAACATTTTCATTTATATTTGTTTGGAGGAAAGTTCACCATCGTCACTGATCACAAGCCGCTAGTGAAAATATACACAAATCCATCATCAAAGCCATCTGCGAGATTAGAACGATGGGCTTTGCGATTGCAACCATATGATTTTGAAATCTGTTTTCAACCTGGAACTGAAAATCCTGCAGATTTTATCTCACGTCATCCCTTATCTGATGAGAAACTAAACAACCGGCAAGAGAAAGTAGCAGAAGAATTTGTTAATTACGTTACACAGAACTCGTTTCCAAAACAATCAGCAGGAAAGATCTGGAAGAAGCTACAAGAGAAGACATTACTCTTCGAGCAGTAATCCGAGCCATTGAAACAGGTAGATGGTTTGAGAGTTCAAAGATGGTAGGAGTAAATCAAGCAGAATTTAGTTCATATGAAAAACTTAAAGATGAACTTTGCATATCTTCGGGTATAATTTTACGAAAACATCAAATAATCACACCAGAAAGTTTACGAGAGAAAGTAGTGAACATTGCTAATGAAGGTCATATGGGAATGTCAAAAACGAAAGCGTTATTACGTGAAAAGGTATGGTTTCCACGTATAGATGAGTTAGTTAATGAAAAAGTTAAATCGTGTTTAGCCTGTCAGATTACAACTCCAGTCAGTGAAAAGGAACCATTGAAAATGTCAGAGTTGCCAAGATCTCCTTGGAAAGAACTAAGTATGGACTTTGGTGTAGCTCCTACAGGCACAGGTGAATATTTGTTTGTTCTGTATGATGATTTTTCCAGATATCCCATTGTAGAAGTAATCCGATCAACGTCCGCAAAGACTGTTATACCCTGTTTGGATAAGATTCTTTCGGAATTCGGGATACCAGATACGATACGTTCAGACAATGGACCGCCATTCAATAGCAAGGAATTTTACGAGTTTTCAAAGTATTTGGGATTTAAGCACAGAAAAGTTACTCCTTATTGTCCACGAGCCAACGGGGAAGTGGAAAGATTTATGCGTACTATCAAAAAAGACAATAAAGGCTGCGATAAGGGAAGGAGAAAATTGGAAGCAAGAAATCCACAGGTTCCTGCGAAATTATCGTGCCACACCTCATAGTTCGACCAAAATCTCTCCACCTAGGGCTTTATTCGGTCGACCAATTAAAGTACGTTTACCTGAAGAACCATTTTATGAAGATACAGAGGAAAGAATTCGAGTACAGGATGAAAGAGCAAAATTGAAGATGAAATTACGTGCAGACAATAACAGGAACGTAAAGACAAGTGACATTAAAGTAGGTGATATGGTGTTAGTAAAGAAAGATACGACCACTAATAAACAACAAACACCCTATGATGGTAAGCCATGTGAAGTCGTGGAAAGAAAAGGTTCAATGGTAACAGCGAAGAAAGATAGAATGTTGCTTACTCGTAATTCGTCATTTTTCAAGAAGATCGAAAATGGGAAAAGTCTAGGAGAACCCATTGAGGAAAGTATAAAGGAAAAAGAACGGCGGTATCCTTTGCGTACAAGAAAAGCCCCTATTCAATACGGACAAGTTGAAAGTTAATATAGAGATAAAAGTTATTTAGCTATAAAAGAAACAATTAATATTTTCACAAATGAACTTATAGATACAAAATACAAAAAAATATATTTAATTGGTTTGGGGAGAGGTGTAGTATAGTTATTATGTAAATTATTAGTGTTCTGTACGTCATACTACGTATATTATAAATAAGTAATGATCTGTATATAAGTAACATGACTAAGCAATAAAAGGGAGAAATCTCACAATATTACAGATACAATAAAACAAAAGATTGAAGGTATTTACAATGCATGACCGTTGTACTCATTTGCAGTAAATTATATGTTTTTAAAACTAGAAGTAATAATTAACGAAAAATCTCTTTTGAATTGTGCAAACGTCTGAAGCAGAAGTAAAAAATCCTGTTATCTTTGCCAATGTAAAGCAATAACGTCTTTGTACATGATTATCAGTTACAGTAAAATGATTTATGCTGTAGCTAAATGAGCAAAAGTCATTAATTATTTAATCAAGACAACAAAAAATATTGTTTTTTACCCTGAAATCAATTTTTGAAAAACAATAAAATTGCCGTGACAAAATTGTATTCTCATAAAATAGTTAACGTTAACGGAGACCTGTGTTAGAAATCGTTAAATAAGAGTAAGTGGGGAATCGGCGTTATTATTTGTAAAAGATGATGTTGTTTGTTAAAAGGATTGTCATATGGTGTTACATGTAAATTTATTTGTTCAAGAAGCATTTTATATTTCTTCTTATTAAACTGAAGTCGTTTATACATTATTCATAAAACATTATATTATTATACACTTTCAATGGGATAAGCAAAAGATTTGCGAGGCTATGCAATAAAGAGAAAAACAACATTATTTACACATAGTCGCACAGAAAGTTTACTGATTCACAGTTGACTATCTTGTTTTTCAAAAAATCGAAACTAAATCTAGACGAAATTATTTCTTTATCATGTACGAGCAAAAAGGCAATAGTGCAAAATCTGACTTGCTTTGCCAATGCAATGCTATCACATCCTTGTACAAGATTTTCACTTAAATATATTTAATTGATTCAGCAACTTAATAAAAAGTGAACAATAAGATACATGTCTTTTCAAGACAAGAAAAAATATATTTATTTTCTTCACTGAAATCCGTTTTTGATGGACAAGAAAATTTCCTGAATGATAGAGTATTCTCAAAAATTTGTCAAGGTTAACAGTGACCTGTATTACAAAAATCATTAAGTTAGAGGATAATGGCGGTCGTTGTCATTTGTACATTAGAAAGAAAATTTGTTTGATAAAACAGTAGCCCAAAATTTTGTCACTGTTGGATTTCACTGGTGGTCGAGCAAATTAAATTTAAAGTTGTTGTTGGAAAGTTTCAAGAATAAGTTGGTAGATATGAATGTTTTTATGCAGTGCGGTAATTGAAATTAAATGAATATATGATCTTCGCACTTTGCTGGACAATTTAAGCAATCGTCTCAAGACCTGAAAAAATCAGGTGACTCAACGGGATTCGAACCCATGACCTCTGCGGTGCCGGTGCAGTGCTCTGACAAACTGAGCTATGAAGTCCCACACAGTGGTGAGCAGGTCAATATTGTTGGGCTCATGTTTTCTCGTGAAAGGAATGTCGTATGGTATATAGGGTATGGCGGGTATAGAGGCTAATAAAGAATTCGATAAAATCGGATAACTATCATTAATGGGATTTGCTCTTGCGCAAGAATTTGATTTTGTGGAGGCTGATGAAGTAGCTATGTCTTTGTTAAGAATCGGATTAACTTCAATTGGTGCTTCATTTAATGTCTGGAAGTTTGTCTCCGACGGTGCAATGGAACCTGGCGCTCTTATTTCATTTGCTCTGAATCTGCTTGGCCTAGGTATATTAAAAATGTCATACGTTTCGCCACTGATAAAATATAAACTCGGGTTGATTTTCCAGAAATGCCAATTGCCTTTATCTTTCCGATCTATTTTAACAAACTCGTTGCAGCGTGATAACGTGTTGCCAATCGCGTTACACAAATCAATTGGACAGTCGATGAAGTAAGGGACGTTATCCTTCATAAATTCAAAAATTTGTTGTTTATGTATTTTTTTACGTGATGAACTCATGATTGCCATCTGGATTAGTTCAATGTAATTGCAATATGGTCTTTTATAAGATGGTACCCGTTGCACATTCTCCGCTTCTTGGGAAACACTGTGGATGGAACTGATACTTTCACAGTACTCAGGATCTATTGTCCAGTAACGTTCGCTATCCTTATCCCTCGATATTCGATGTAATTCAACAAAACAGTCAAAAAGTCTTAAGATTTCTTTTACGTGAGCATACCAACACGGTGGAGCAGTTACATAAACAGGAAACGTTTTGTTGATGACTTTATAGATTTTAGATAACCTTTGTGTGGTGCATTCTCAATTATTTCTTTAACAAACTGAATATAACGGTAAGGTGTGTGGCTTGTGGATGCTTTTGTTTGTTCTTGACCTGTTGGTACACTGCATGACGAGAAACGGAATTCACTGTAATTCTCTGTTTCAAAGCGTAAACTGCTGGAAGAAATCGTAGCTGTTGCCTCTGGCATATCTTCTTTGGAAGAATCTTTTTCGGATGCGTTTGAACTCATATTTCTTCAACAGTTAATGTCGACAGAAGTTGTAAACTTTGACGAACGGAATTTGACTCAAATACATGTGCAAATTTATTTAACTGAGCCAATCATGAAAAGTAAATGAGATGAACTTCATCATTATCTTTTGTTTTAAATGCTTTCGGTTCACGTAAATTTCGATATTTGAATAAGGCGCAAGTTTGCTAAATGCACGCAGAAATCAATTGATTATACAGCATCAGTTGCTTTGCAGATTTAGAGAGTGTTCACATGAGCGCGGTAAACCGTGATTCAGCGAGGCTTGAATTGATTTTAAGTAAATGAAAGGAGTCAAAACTTCAAGCATAAAACTTAAATCGTTTCTTAAGCGTCATAAATCATTTCAGTTGTAATTTTCCAATCAGGCTAAATTGTTTGTTTTCATTTTAAAGGTTTTGTGATTTTGCAAAGTCAGAGAATATAAAGAAATTGCTAAAATAATATTTTTTGTTGTGAAGTATTTAATCTTTTTTTTTTGCCTAAATGATTTAACGCATCGTTGAATCCCAGCTAACCTTGCTCATGTGAACAGCCCCTAAGGGACATTTAATAAAAATCTACATTAGACAATTTAGTCTGCAATAGTTAATTGTTCCGCTTGTTTTAATATACACGGCGTCCATGTTCGTAGCAACTTATGAAAATATGATAACGTTTTTTTTAAGCCCTTTTATGAAGCCCATTCAGGGGCCGCGGAAGTATCTCAAAAGTGGGGGCACTGACCGAAAAAGACATGTGAGTTTGCAGCTTACTGTTTTAGTATATTACAGATATGCATTGTTTCGTGAATCATGATTAAGTTTCAAAGTCTGCAAAATATTGGTAGACATTCTTAGAATGCTATGCGTATCCTCTACTGCTGTAGGATGGTAAGGCTGTCAGCCTCTACAGCACAAATGCTTACAATCGAGTCCTAACAAACATTCCGTTGACTCAATTTGCATAGGTCCTACCAATAGGGCGGTAGTCGTGGAACTTGGCAAAGACGCATACGTTAGGTTTTGTGAAGGTGTGGTAACTGGCTCGGTCGGTGGGGCGACTAGTATCTCTGAAGACGATGTAAAGTCAGAATCGCCGAATTTTGGTTTGGAATAAGAATGAGGAGATGAAAATGTTGATGGAGTTTCTGTAGCTGACGGCAGTGTCAAATTAGACCCAGAGTCGATGTTTTGGTCAACAAAGTTCTCTGCTGGAGCACTACTAAAAAAACTCGTCAATTTTCGCATCCTTTTAGCTGTTTCTACAAGCTCTTTTTCCTTTTCTCGTTTCCGCCTAGCAGCTCTAGGCATGATGATTTTGATTAGAAGTGATTTAAAACGCAAAATTTTCAATTATTATGATTATGAATTGCCAACAGTTTTGTAGGACCAATGGCCTGAAAGACAATACGACGGGAGCAATGCGTTGCCGTAGAATTTATAGTCTCATGTGTATCATAAATTTCGACTTCTCGTTGGTTAATTAAGTTACTGGGCGGACGTCTGCGAGGACAACCCCAATCGACAAACGCGATTTTTGATCCATCTGGGTAATCAAGATCAAAAACTAAGCTATAGCTGATTTCGCATGATGCTGACAGACTATGTTCTACTCTCGGGGCTACTTGTATCTAAGAAAAACTTATTCAGTCCAATTTTACCTAAAACAAGGGCATTTCTACACCATGAAAAAGGGCACTTTCATTCCAGAAAAAGGGCAAATTTTTCCCTGTTATAAAAAGTGGGGGGGCACTTGCCCCCAATGCCCCCCCGGTTCCGCGGCCTCTGAGCCCATTTAAAGCGCGGGCCACACTATCGTAGAAATGCAACTAATTTTGTGACGAGTTGTTCTTTATCAAGAATTCGTGACGAACTTTTATTGCCACACTGTGTCAATTTTGGCAAAACATTCCTGGACAAAAAAATCAACGTAGGAAGAAGTTGCTAATAAAAATAAAGAGGGAAATTTTACTGCTTTTACCGTCTAAACGACAATGGCTATCAGAAAGGAGGCTTTGGGTGCATCCAATAAATTGAAGGCGACATGATAAGTATATGAATAAGCATTTCTTGCCAGTCAGCCATTTTGCCTGTAAAACAGTGAGCACACCATTACTCATGTGAAGCTTTACGTCCAATCGGAGAAGATCACTCGTCACTCGATGATGATTTCTGTGTGCATGCTCATCGTCAATGAATTCGGCCGTGTCCGTGTCGTCATATTTTTTCGTTAACGAGCAAATCATCACGAAACTCGTTGCATTTCAACGATAGTGTGACCTGCGCTTAACTCAATTAATAATTTACCCTGAGATATTTCTCGACTGTTTTTGGTTGACTGCAATGCAGTTTTTCAGTAATTACATCGTGAAAATGTGCAAAACACAAGCCCAGTAGATTGTAGTTTGTGTTTTGATTTGCTTGTAAGTGGTTTCAGTATGTCGGTCTAGTACTGTGGAAGTTCGTAACTAGGCGACCCACAGAATTATACAATTGGTCGCAAGGGTATTTGTGGTTTCTGATGTTTAGGTAGTCTGTAAAATTTAGGTGCTCATGGTGCTGAACAACTAAGTCGATAGTAAGTATGTTCAGATATGATGTTATACTTTCTCAAAGAGAAGATCTTTCTGTTAAGTTTGCGCAGTAGTGATGTTGTTGGGTTTCGTTTGTGTTTTTTGTACGTTTGTCTCTCATTAACAAGTGTGGTCCATTTTGTCGAAATAATAAGTCTTGTCCATGACCCCAATCACGCGTCGTTTAGTCGTTTGAGTGCTTATTGCTCGTCCTTTGTCAAGTTGTTACCAACGGTCGATTACAAACAAAAGTACTGCAGCAAAAACATTCATATTTTGTTTTTAATTTCACATGCTTCACAAGATTGATCACCCTTTATCTTGAAAAATTAGCAGTTCGAGGGACACACGAAGCAAAAAGTATTTAGGCCGTTGACCAATGTGCTCAAAATTTGGCTGTACACATCCAACAACTATTGATTAATTTCATAGTGTCATAATAAATCATGTAAAAGCGTGTAATCAATATCGCCGAAAGCATCCAGTGTGCACAATAAGGAAGAAATTTACTTCTTTTCACAATGACGTCATCAATGATTATCAAAATCAAAAATTTGCAAATCCCGAAAACTATAAGAGTCATTAGATAGATTAACTTCAGTTTGGTATAAACAATACACTAAACCGTGTTCTTTCGGTCATTCATTTTTATCATGATGCTGATATGTCTTGTCTTATACCACAGACTGACATGCAACTCACCCGGTTTTACCGGCTATCACCTAACACAAATCTCCTGAACACCAGATTGGCAATCATATTCATCCGTTTAAAACTTTTGCAATAACACGTATTTAGTAATCGTGTATTTTAAACGAATCAAGTTTGAGTGAGTGTTTAATTGAGAACTGTATATATCATTACATTGACGAACAGAAGAACTCGGAAAAAAATATTTGTGTATAAACAGAAAACCGGGAAAACCCAAGTAAATTTCTTGTTCATACAATTTGTGTGAAAGATTTGAACGCAAAACCTATAAAAGCTCAATATTTTTGCCATACACTCAGTCCGACCTGATTCGTTCAACTATATGTCATTAAAGAAAGGTAAAAGTAATGGAAATCTGCTGTTCTAGAAATTTGTTTTTAGATTTAGGTGACAGCTGATACAGTTGTGCAAGCTGGCAGATCTGCTTGTGGTATAAGTCATTGATCTGAAAAAATAGTACCTCTATAGAGCTTCAACGTATGAAACCATTATGAAAATTGAAGCCAGTTTTGATTTTACACACCCAATTCTTGGGACCACTCAATTACAATATGGTGTAGAGTTTGCTGAGCGATTGCAGCTATGCTTTGTTCATGCTACACCAATTGTTACTCTCAAAACTGCTGCTATTGATGTACAAGTAATCTTGTACTAAGCATCGTCGCAATTGCTCAGTCAACTCAACGCCATATTGTATTTGAGTGGTCCTAAGAATCGGATGAGTAAAATCTAAACTGCTTTCAATTTTCATATGTAGAAGCTCTATCCAGGCACTAATTTTTCAAATCAATGGTATAAGTAAACACCTTGTAATGCTGTGTCAGCATCATGGTAACAAATAATTATTGATGCTTCATAAACGAGTGATTAAAAGTAGACTGTTTAATAGACTTTTTCACTCATATCACGCTAATCTATATAATGGTATTAAGAATTTTTTACATTTGCAATTTTTTTTCTTTTGATAAATATTGCTGACATTATCGTGAAAAATGTAAGCATCTGCTTTTTTATTGGCCCACTATTGCTTGGGACAACATTGACAATACTTGCTATTGCATTATTTTCTACAGCACTATGGAAGAAATTATTAGTTGTGAGAGGTGTGCAGAGTAAGATTTTAGACATCCACACACAGTGACATTACGTTGGGTACCTTTAAAAAATGCAACAACAATTTTTCATATTGTGTTGCGACCATAATTAAATTTGGTGCGTATTTGGTGTTAAGGAAGTGCAAAGTAGACTGTCGTATTTCTTCATTTCTACTCACTATTTTATGGAAGTATTCAACATAAAAATAACGTCGAACAAGATCCAATTGTGTTTATTGAAAATGGTCTACATGAACTATTCCATCCTAATTACACTCGTATAGAGCACAAATTATTAGTTGTGGAAGGTGTGCAGCGTAGGATTTTAGACATCAACATACAGTGACATTACGTTGGTCACCTTCAACAAATGCAAAAACAATTTTTCGTATTGTGTTGCAACCATAAATATATTTTGTGCGATTGTGGTGTTAAGGAAATGCAAAGTAGACTGTTGGAAAATATAGTTGCCATGTTTTTAAAAAACTTTCAATCGATATTTTCAAGTTTTTCTCTTCTATAAACGGAATCAACATTGTTGCGAATTTTTGTGCGCCACGTTTGAAATTGTCCCAATTGATTGCTGAGATTTTAAAAGAATCTGATGATCTCCAGAAAATATCAGATGTTCTCCTCAAGGTGGGCGAAAAATTGATGATTGAGGAGGGGGGGGTTATTATTCATATATGCATGTTTCACTTTATTAGTTTCTATTGAAATAAATTGTGTTTACGGATTATAACATATGAATATATGAATTTAGCCAACCATTTATCTACGTTCTGACGCCAGTTGTTCTCCTTGGTTAAAGTGACATTTTAAAAAGTAAGGTTTTTCGCTACGAAATTCAAATGCTTCCAAAGTGGTGAAATTTCCTCGAAATTTCAACTTTCTTAAAATAGGATGAAACTCATGCTGACTGCTTTTAATCAATGGCCAATCAAGAACATCGTACCTTTGAGAGGTATGCTTGGAAATGAAGTCAACCAATACGAAATTGATCGTCAGTACAACGTCAACGTTTTGAACTAACTAGCATTTTTAAATAATGGATCATTTTTTCAAAATGCCTTTTCAAACTTCGGGCAAGAAATTTAGTTTTTCTAAGTAAAACATCAATTCACGTTCTCCAGCCTTGCTGTGATTAATTTGTCGAAGAATAGAACTTGCGATGCAACTCTTACATGCGGTTACTTTTTCTTCAATTTTCAATACCTCATCATTAAATGCCAAACCAGATTGGTTATTTCCCACTTTAAATTTTCCTAGGGCCGAATTTAGTCGCTGTTGCTTTTTTACTCCCATTGTTCTTTTTTAGTTAACTCGATGAAGCTCAAATATTCAAGTCCGTTATCGAATGCATCGATAGATTTTGAAAAGTAGATCGGTTTTTTAAAGGTCATTTTAGTCTTGTCGTTGTGTATTTATATAAACCATCAATATCCAGTACATTAAAAATACGAGCTGGTGCACCCGAGACTATGCTTATACTGTCGTTAATATGTCTAGAGCCATTGATAGCCGTTGACAGCCTCTTGAAACAGCCCAATGTCGACTTTTCCTTTGTTTAGTCTTAAAACAGTTGTCTTGAATTACTAATGAAAAATATACAGTTTGTTAGTTGACTTTATTTACTTTTTATGGGCAGTGTTGCCATGTGACATCAAGAACAAAACAATTTTAAACACAAGAATGAGAAATTTGCCCGTTAAAGAGTTAAAACGCCCCCACGAGTGACACAAATAATTCGATTGTATTGATTAAGACATACTGACCTAATTGCATTCTTTTGTTCACTTAAGAGCCTAGCCTGTATTGCAGACGATTGTAAACTCCTTACAGGGTATGGTAAGCTACTAATTGGAGGTGGAATTCTTTTTGTAGTAAAATATGGGCAACGAATTTGATTGGCAAGTGTGCTTAACAGTTATTTCATTAAAAAATATTATTAATTTGTTACCCACGCTAGGAGCTCGTTTGTATATCTGTGTTTATTGGTTCTGAGCAGAAGATAACACATCAAACTTTTAAAAACATTACAAAAAATGCTGTGAATGCGTTTCCCATCAGCTGAAGTGAGCGATGGATTAAAATTTAGCTAAAATTAAAATTATTTCCCGTCTTATTGGGAAATATCACCAGCAAAAGCTAGAATTCGGCCAACAATTAGGATATGCTTACTATTCCTAACAGGAATTTACAAGCGTCTGCAGTTCAGGCTATTGAGAACCTTGCAAGTATATTTTACCTGTATCTGATCTGATATCTGGGCAATTGTACTCGTCCTTGATTAAATCATGCAGTAACTTACCAACAACGAATTATAATAACTTTAAGAATTTCGAAGAATTGGTAGAGAATGATCTTTCTTGCAGAGTGAGATCATTAATAATAGTTTGTCAATTGCAACAGATGAGAAAATTAATATTTTAATTTACACAATTTTGCGTGCCCGTACAATGCAAGGCTGAAAAATATTGCCTTTAATTTTAAAACTGAATTTGTTATGTGCCAATTAACTCCAAACCATGCATTCTATAGAAGGCCGTTTTTCTTTTCAGAGATTCATTTTGTGCATCTATATAGAATAATATTTTTAAACTACATCCTCGGTCCGTCGTAAAGCGATTGATGCAGACGTGGTGCAAATTTCAATTTTCTTTACAAAATGGTCGTGCACCGTTTCACATAAGAAACAACCACCTAGGTAATCCATACATAAGATTCAGACATTATCTTTTTTTTTTACTGAACCGAACTTTAATATTGAAAGAATGACAATGTTTATATTTTATTATTTCTTTAAAAAGAACTCCATGACTTTTTTATTATTTGTCAAAGTCGTAAAATTTGGTCAATCACAAATTGGAAGGCCTTACTACCTTTAAGCCTTGGATAAATTCATCAAGGGAATAGCGATTTTTGTCTTTCTGGATGAAGTTGTTCTAGCTTCGTGCAATGCAAATCATTCATTGGATGAATTACATCTGTTTTATGGATAGTAATTCATTACTTCCTCCATATTTTTTTCCTTCAAAGTACACTATATAGTCTGTAGTTTATCTTTTGGCTGGCAAAATGTGCATTTTATTTTAAATTGTCACTTTCAACCATTAGCGAAACCATTTTAGTTTTTATACAGCATTTATTAGCAAATTTAAACATAAGAAAGACGTATCACGTTTTTTTACAGTCTATCCTCTCCTGTAATCTATGTATGAAGAATTATTTGCATAGTGGAACTTAATCTGTGGTTTGGCTTTGGGCTCTACAACATCAATTTATACTTTCTGGTAGAAACACGTTGAACTATATTTGATATCATTTGCGATATTGAACGAATTTATTGCTTCAGCTTCAACTGATCTATTTCATAAAACTATTTTGAAATCATTGACGATACTAGGAATCTGATTTTTCCTGGCTTAGCAAATTTATTTCAAATAGCACGCAACGAGGCTACTATAAACTTTGCTTTTAAGTTTTCGTTTGGAATTTTAAAATGAAAGTAATAAATAAGTTATTGCAATTCATGTCGTGCAGTTTTGGTCAAAAATTAAATTCTATGACATCAATTTGATATTTTGGAGAAATTTGTGTACTTGATATCTGTTGTGATTGTGGCAATGAAAGAATTTCTTTATTCAACCTTTATACGAGAAAGTACTTAATTATTTTGAGTATTAAAATTATTGTGATGTTGTTGTTGATTCCGAGAACTTGATATGTTTTTAGAAGACGGTTCCATCAGGAATTGCACGCAAATGAGCCTTTTCAAGTTTGCTGTTTTGAAGGAGTTGAATTTTATGGTCGATAATTTATGTCTTTTGAAATGAAAAGGTTGTTGTGCTATTTTGGTGCAGAAATCGAGCTTGTGATTACTATTGCTACTCCTGCTATGACTTTGCAATTATGCATGTGTAACTTAATACGGCCTATCATTCAAACATGATACACCCCCTCCCCCACCCAATAAATGATTTTGCGCTATCCTTATTGCTAATATGGTAATCATCTATACTTAAAGTAATACTTATGTATTCTTCAAAACTGCGTTCAAGGAAATAAATAAGGGCTATATATACGACAGGGTTGAGCGTTGAATTATGGAAATAGCCGTATTAATGCAATACTAACGGATGGCAGTTAAAATCGTTCTCTTGCTTTTAAGGCCGAGTTAAAGCTTGCCGTTTTGTGTTTACAAGACGTTTTGTACGTTTTATTGCGATGGATTATGGAACAGATATAGATTAAAAAACTACAATGTCTAAAGCATTCCTATACAACTATACATGTGTACCTGACTATAAAAAAATTGTTGTGTTTTATGTGTTCCCTGGTTATGCCTAATGGTGTTTAAGGAATTCAACTTATTGTCAAGTTTTTATAACCCTCCAAAAAAATTCAAAAGAAAGAGCCGTCGAATGTCAACTTAAAGAAAATTTAGAGGTAAGTAAATAATTTATATATGTACCAATTAACTATTTTCACTCGCGTGTTTAATTTTAATATTCTGTTATGATTGCAAACTGTTTGGCAAGGTAAATGGTTTGAACGCGGTAGTATCGCTACATGATTGTGGATGTAGATAGTCCAGGTTGGTAGAATCCATAGAATGACTGTTGTTGATGATGTGCACTAACGTTAGAAAACTTAACATTCGAAAGGCCTTCATCGCTGTAAAATATTTTATGGAGACAGATCATAAAACACTTCAGTATATATTCTTTGATTTTATAACATATTGTGTTGTTCTTCATAACCATTTCATCACAGGTAATTATTTCATTGGAATCGAGACAATGAGGCTCGTTTCAAACGTCGCATTTTAGGTGCGTCGAATGCAATTAAAACAAAAGAAAATAAAAACAAATTCCTCGTTATGTTTTGTTTTAAATGCATACGACTCATTTGAAATGGGACATTTGAAACAGACCTGACACTGAGCTCGTGTTTAATAATGTGACTTTCGTCCATCGTTTGTGTTGACATCTGTATGATTTTTTCATGTAAAGGTTCATTTATCATTGATACATACATTTACATTCAACATAACTGATGAAGTGTAATATCTAGCACTGCAATGTCATGATTGAAAAGGAGAATTTCACTTTACTTGTCTAGTTTTTGTTAACAAACAAAACAATACGCTTGTTCCTACACTTTGATTATTGCTGTGAGGTGTGAAACATTTTACGTAGTTAAAACACAATAAGAGCAACTTGAAAAACTTCATAGCGAGCTCTTCGAATTATCTTGAATTTAAATAACGATGCATATCGTTTTATTACAATCCAGACATTTGGCTGGGAACCACTTGGAGAGAGAACAAAGAAAGAAAAATGAATGAACAAATTTCGTAATAAAAATGGTCTTAAGACGTTTAAAGATCTTTATACTCAAAAGCTAAAGTGTAAGTCGCGGTCTTTAAAATATTTTCAACATCAACTGTCTTTCTTTGCCATACCTCCAAACAAATTACATGACAAATAGCTCTTTGTACTAAGGTGCACATCTGTGTAATTCTGTTCCAATGAAATTGGCTAGGTTGAGTAAAATCAAAACCAAAAATGAAGACAAATGCCATTTTCAACATTCTTTACACATTTATACAGGATACATAAAAAACAACTGGAGAGTAAAAAAGGTAGCTTAATTCATCAACGCTCGAGATTTACAAAAAAATTTGGTTTGAATAGTGAGTAGGAGTTATACTTCACATATTTTATCTGACAGTAGCTAAAATTGTTGCAAATAATATCCATTTTGTTTTGGGAATTATGTTTTACCAAGAAGCTATTTTGAAATAACGTCAGCAAGAAAATGACACCGTTAAAAAAGAAATTGTAGCACATAGGTTTAAATATGACGCATGTTTTTTTAAGCTAACAAAGTTTCAAGAAGCTTGGCTTCAGCTGCGAAGGTTTTAAAATAATGGCATTAAAAAAGAAAAATACAAATAAATACACGAATGAAATGTCTTTTATATATTCATTGAATCGTGTCGATTTAATTGAAAATGAAAATTTTTTTAAGTTCTGGTTTGTTTTTCTCTTCATCGTTTGACCTGACAGCCGCACGCACTCGAACAGGAAGATTTGTGGAAGTTTTGAGAAAATACTTTTTTGGATGGCCAAACTTTCTCAATAATTCTGGTTGCAGTTTTGGTTGATCGTACCAATGTTGGCCAACATATCAAGTAAGCCTTAAGCAAACGTTGAGCTTCCAAATCGTGAGGATTATTTTTTATCATATGTATTAACTGAACGTTAACATGAATATTATAATTGAAGGTTTTTAAAAATGCCGTTGAAAGTGCATTTGACACGAAATTATAATTATTTAAATTATATTTTTATTTCTTCATTCAACAGAATTTTTAAAATGGCACTGTAGCTACTTTTTAAAACAGTTTTTAATACTATTAACTAATCACAATAAAAGGAACTCTTCCTTGTTGATGTAAAATATTACAATTATACCTGGTATTTCAAATTCTCTGAATGCTATGTGACATCGCAAGTTTTGTAAAGCGGACATTACATAAACTTCGATATCTTTAAAATGAAAAGCGATATGAATTATATGTTTTAGAATATAGACCGTCCTTTTGAAAATTATTTTGAATGAAAATATAATCTAAATAGCACAAATTTTGTTTCATTTGCACTTTAAAAAGAAAAACACAAAATAATGGCGAATAAAATGTGCATGAAATGTTAATGCAATGTTTATTGATTCGTGTCGATTTAATTAAAAATGAAAAAGCAATTAAATTCTGGTTTGTCTTTCTATTCATCATTCGACCTGACAAGGACATGCATCCGAACGAGAAGATTAAGAAAAGTTTTGAGAAAGTATTCCTATGGATCGCCAATCATTTTTAATAATTCTGTATGCAGTCTTGGTTGATCGTACTAATCTTGGCCAACATTTCGAATACGTTTTAAACATTCCGTCCATGAAGATCTGTAGTGGACTTTATTAACCTTCCCATTTTTCTCATATGTGCCAAGATAATCATTAACATCACTATCTATTTGATATTTCCAATTACAGGGTTCACTATTCAATTTTTAAACTACACTTGAAAGGGCATTATTTGCTTTAATTTGCTGTTGGTTTCCAAAATTACACAACATTTCCATCTTCTCACCATCTGAAAGAAAATATGGGTGTTTAAACGCTTCGTTGGCTGATGGTCTGTCTTCAGGTTGTCGCTTTAACATCCACGAAAGACGATCTTGGAGCGTGGCACCCTTGATTTCGTCTAAGCCAACAGGGTTTTCTTCAAAAAGGTTGTCCAATAAAAACCGTTTTGGTCCAAAAAGATGTTTCCCTTTTATCGCAACATAATAAGCCACCAATCCGGCGTTCTATTTTTTATAAAAAATATATCATAACAGTCACAACGTAAGTGGTTGATACGGAAACGTTAAAAAAGCGAGTTATTTATTAGAGGTAGAATTCAACAATATTTTAAATTCAACAACAAACACCTACCATAACATCAGACTGTTTCTTATGGCGGGCTGAGTTAATAATGCTTTCACTTCATCATATAATTCTGGAGCTATCTAATTTTTAGCTCTTTTCAGTGCGCTCTCATATTTTGAAGTTTCATTTAATAATTTTCGACTTATACCAAAGTCAGGGATTAAAAAATTTTCTTGTACATCTCGAAGAACTTTTGAGAGTCTTAAATGAAGAATAGGACTTGAGCAACTGTGAAGATCTGCTAAACGTTTTAAGATCAGCCAAATGATTTTGGGAAGCGCTATTTGAAGTGCATCTAAAGTAGAAGATTTCACAAAACTCTCCAACGATTCCTCACATAAATATATTAAAAAATATAAATATTCAGCGTTTGGTTCATTTTCGGAATACCAATAATTCACAATATCTTTTGAATGCTTTGCATTAAATTCATTCAAAATATGTTTTTCTTGCTTAGCTTCCTCCATGTATCTATCTCGATTAAGTTGTTTTACTGCTTTCCATAACCACCTTTTCCCAATCAAAGATAAACACGGGTTGCACTCACTTCTTCTCTTTCGAGATAGTTACAAGTACATCATTAAGATATTTAATTTTTGTTGGATGTTCCTTACGATATTCCTCCATCGTTTTAAACTTTTTCCGATGCATTCATGATTTATCAATGGACGTCCAAGGTTCAGACAGTGTGCCTTAAATTAAAAGAAAAAGTGTGGCATTAATGGAACAGCAATTCTTATATTTATTCTGTTACTGCTACTAGTAATTCCAATGTTCACATTTTTTTTATAAAACATTTAAATAATGATCAAAGTATTACGGGAAGGTGTTGATGGTAGTAGATATAATAAAACAAAAGATTGAAGCTGTTTACAATTGATGCATGACCGTTGTACTCATTTGCAGTAAATTATATGTTTTTAAATCTAGATCTAAATATTAACGAAAAATCTCTTTTGAATTGTGCAAACGTATAAAGCAGGAGTAAAAAATCCTGTTATCTTTGCCAACGTAAAGTAATAACGTCCGTGTACAAGATTGTCAGTTAAAGTAAATAATTTATGCTGTAGCTAAATAAGCAAAAGTCATTACTTATTCAATCAAGATAAAAAAAAATGTTGTTTTTTACCCTGAAATCAATATTTTAAGAACAATAAAATTGCCATGACAAAATTGTATTCTCATAAAATAGTTAACGTAGAACTGTGTTAGGAATCGTTAGATAACTGGATAATCGGCGTTATTATTTGTTAAAGATTATTTAATTGATTCAGTAAGTTAGTAAAAAGTGAACAATACGATACATGTCTTTTCAAGACAAGAAAAAATATATTTATTTTCTTCACTGAAATCCAGTTTAATGGACAAGAAAATTTCTTGAATGATAGAGTATTCTCAAAAATTTTTTAAGGCTTATGGTGATCTGTACTAGAACATCGCTAAATTAGAGGATAAAGGCGGTCGTTTTCAATTGTACATTAGAAAGAATTTTTTTTTGATGAAACAGTAGCCCAAAATTTTGTCCCTGTTCTTTTTTACTGGTGGTCGAGTAAATTAAGTGTTAAGTTGTTGTTGGAATGTTTCAAGAATAAGTTTGTAGGAAGGTGCAAATGTACAAGGAAGTAATATGAAATATTAGACTATATATAGACTTCATTGGCGTATGGATGGTCAATTGTTAAGACAGAGCTACATAAATAGTAAGCTAAACTGAAGCTAACGGACTGATTACATGAGCCCGTGTACCGGGATTCAGTGAAGAATTAAAAGATTTTGGCAAATGGAAACGATTCAATACTTATTATCACATAAATCTTTTTGAGCAATTTTGCAATCTTCTTACTTTATAAAAGCGAAACACATTTAAGACGAAAGCATCCATTATCATTGCTTTACCAATGTACTATCACCTTGACGAATATCGTTCGAATTACAATTGCTTTGTGCAACTTATTTTCCCTAAAAATCTGTCTTAATTGGAAAGATGAATTTTAATGAAATCCATACTTCCAAAACAGGGAATTTAAAATCTTTATTATAATTTAAGATGTTTCTTATGAAAAGTGTTGCATTAATAGTAAGGATAAATGTAGATAGTTTGCAATGTATATTTTACAATATTCCATCATTCACTTCTTTATGAATTCATTGTTTTAGTAGAGTAAACAAATAGATTTGCATATAGCGAGATTAAAACGGGCGGGATAGCTTCGACATCGGTTCAAACACGTTAAAAGTATTTTTTCATGTTTTTAACTATTTCTCATAGTTTTATAGAAGCTTTTAAGTCTTCTACAAGGTCTATGTCACAAAAAAGTTGATCGTAACTTATATGAATATTGTAAATACTCACAGAATTGAACTTGCATAAAAATACTGTACTAAAGGACCAACCTATTACGGTTATCTTTGAAGAATGCTCTTTTTTAAGAATGAAAAGCAACACTTTATAAAAACAAATTTATTTCAAATAAGCAAGAGCGAATATCAGCCTATGGAATATTAACGTAAAAATATATGATTTAAGGATTTATCACAAATCGTCATGCGAATGTCTTTAAGTGTTTTCTATTTCTGTTTAAAGTCACAGATTTTCACGAGATTTTTCCACCGTGAATGTTTATCTAGTGTAAAATGGGTCTTCTTCGTCATCTGATGATTCTCTATTCTTTGCTAATGGCTTTTTATACTGTTTAGGAATGAATGAGGTAGGCTGATATATAGGGGCTGTAAAAGGTTTAGATTGTTGTGTAGCTACAGACACTGATGAACACGGTAGAGAATTGTTTGTACTATCCTGGCTTTCATACGTAGAAGGAATTAGTTTTGGTATATAGGGTATGGAGGGTATAGAGGCTAATAAAGAATTCGATAAAGTCGGATAACTATCATTAATGGGATTTGCTCTTGCGCAAGAATTTGATTTTGTGGAGGCTGATGAAGTAGCTATGTCTTTGTTAAGAACCAGATTAACTTCAATTGGTGCTTCATTTAATGTCTGGAAGTTTGTCTCGGACGGTGCAATGGAAGGTGGCGCTCTTATTTCATTTCCTCTAATGAATCTGCTTGGCCTACGTAAATTAACACTGTCATACGTTTCGCCACTGATATAACATAAACTCGGGTTTATTTTCCAGAAATGCCAAGTGACTTTATCTTTCCGAACTATTTTAACAAACTCGTCGCTGCTTGATAAGATGAAGATAATCGCGAAACGCCATATACTATAAGAGTCGATGAAGTAAGGGAAGTTATCCTCCACAAATTCACAAATTTGATCCCATGTCATTTTTTCACGTGGTGAACTCATGATTGCCATCTGGATTAGTTCTATTTCATTGAAATTTGGTCTTTCATAACATGGCACCCGTTGCGCATTCTCCGCTTCCTGTGAAACACTGTGGATGGAACTGATACTTTCACGGTAGTCCGGATCTATTGTCCAGTATCGTTCGCTATCTTTATCCCTCGATATCCGATGTAATTCAACAAAACAGTCAAAGTGTCTTAACACTTCTTTAACGTGAGCATACCGAAAGCGTGGAGCAGTTGCATAAACAGGAAATTCTTCGATGATGACTTTATAGATTTTGGATAACGTTATCTGTTTGTGTGGTGCATTCTCAATTATTTCTTTAAGAAACTGAATATAACGGTAAGGTGTGTGGCTTGTGGATGCTGCTGATTGTTCTTGACCTGTTGGTACACGGCATGACGAGAAACGGAATTCACTGTAATTCTCTGTTTCAAAGCGTAAACTGCTAGCAGAAACCGTAGCTGTTGCCTCTGGCATATCTTCTTTGGAAGAGTATTTTCCGGATGTGTTTGAACTCATACTTTTTCATCAGTTAATATTGACTGAAATTGTAAACCTTGACGAACGGAATTTGTCTCAAATACATGTGCAAATTTATTTAACTGAGCCAATCATGCAATCAAGTATTGACATGGCTTGTGATTTGAGAAAAAAACTCACTTCCGTCTCAAACTTTAAATACGTCACTGAGGCTTGCTTCAAGCGTCGAAATTTACATGCACCGAAGCATTAATAACAAAAGAAAATGATATAAACTTCCTTATTGTCAGCGAGGCTTGAATTGATTTTGAGTAAATGAAAGGAGTCAAAACTTCAAGCTCAAAACTTAAACCGTGTCTTAAGCATCATAAATCATTTTACGTGATATTTTCCGTTCAGGCTAAATTATTTGTTTCCATTTTAAAGGTTTTGTGATTTTGCAAAGAGAATATAAAGAATTGCTCCAGTAAGTTTTTTTTGTTGTGAAGTATTTTTCTATTTGCCTAAATGATTTAACGCATTGTTGAATCCTAGCTACCCTTGCTCATGTGAACAGCCCCTAAGTGACATTTAATAAATCTGGATTAGTTAATTTGGTCTGCAATAGCTAATTATTCCGCTGGTTTTAATATGCACGCGCGTCCATGTTCGTAGCAACTTAGGAAAATATGATAACGTTTTTCAAGTCCTTTTAAAGTGCGTGCCACACTATCGTTGAAATTCAAAGAATTTTGTGAAGAGTTGCTCTTTAACAAGAATTCGTGATGAGCCTTTGTTGTCACACTGTGACAATTTTGTCAAAACATTCATGGACAAAAATCAACGTAGGAAGAAGTTGCTAGTAATGTTAAAGAAGAAAATATTACTGCTTTTACTGTCCAAACGACAATGGCTATCCAAAAGGAGGCTTTGCACGCATCCAATAAATTCAAGACGACAGGGTAAGTATAAAAATAAGAATATCTTGCCAATCTGCCATGTTGCCTGTGCAACAGTGGGCACACCATTAGTCATGTGCTGTTTTTATCCAATCAGATCGAGGAGATCACTCGTTACTCGATGATGATTTCAGTGTGCATGCTCATGGTCGACGAATTCGGCTGTGTCGTCATATTTTTCGTTAACGATTGTGATTTTTGCAAAGTCAGAGAATATAAAGAAGTTGCTCAGATAGGTTTTTTGTTGTTTGTAAAGTTTTGGTAGTCAGTATAGTCTGGGTGGTCGTGTTACTGAACAACTAACTGTTCGTTCATGTATGATGTTAGACTTTCTCAAAGGAAAGATCTTGCTGTTAAGTTTGCGTAGTGGTGATGTAGTTGGGTTTCGTTTGTGTTTTTTGTACGTTTGTCTGTCTATAACAAGTGTGTCCATTTTGTCGAAGTAATAAGTCTTGTCCATGACCCTAATCAAGCGTCGTTTAGTCTTTTAGTGTTTATTGCTCGTCCTTTGTCAAGTTGTTAGCAACGGTCGATTACAATCAAAAATATTACAGCAAAAACATTCATATTTTGTTGTTAATTTCACATTCTTCACAAGATTGATCACCCTTCATCTTGAAAAATAAGCAATTCGAGGGACACGCGAAGCAAAGCGTATTTAGACCGTACCCCAATGTGATCAAAATTACAATTTCGCTGTACACATCCAACAACTATTGTTTCATTTCATGGTGCCATACTAAATCATGTAAAAGCAAGTAATTATTGTGTCTGAAAGAATTAAGTGTGCACAATAAGCAAGAAATTTACGCTTTGTTCACGATGACGTCATCAAATGATCGTCAAATCAAAAATTTGCAAATTTTGAGTATTATAAGTGCCATTAGATAGACTGACTTCAGTTTGGTAAAAAAACACATTGAACCGTTTTATTTACTTCATCATGATACTGATAGGTCTTGTCTTATACCACAGACAGACTTGCTAACTCACCCGGTTTTACCGGCTGTCACCAAAATCTTAACACAAATCTCCAGAGCACTAGATTGGCAATCATATTCACCCGTTTAAAACTTTTGCAGTAAGATGTATTTAGTAAATGTGTATTTTGAACGAATCAAGTTTCAGTGAGTGTTTATTTGAAAACTGTATACACCATTACATTGACGAACAGAAGAACGTGGTAAAAAGGAATTGTGTATGAACAGAAAACCAAGAAAAACCAAGTAGATTTCTTGTTCATACAAATTGTGTGAAAGATTTGAACGCATAACTTATAATAGCTCAATATTTTTGCCCCATAGTCAGTCCAACCAGATTCGTTCAAAATTATTTCACTGACTATATGTCACTAAAGTAAGGTAAATGTGATGGAAAATCTGCTGGTCTGGAATATTCTTTTTAGATTTAGATGACAACCGATAAAGTTGTGCAAGCTGGCAGGTCTGCTTGAGGTATAAGTCATTGATCTGAAAAAATAGTACCTGGATAGAGCTTAGTAGATAAGATGCAGCTTTGTCACACTTTTGTCACGGAGCTCTTACCCGTGCCAGTTAGTTTCCAGTCCCCTGAAGTTGATCGGTGCGCGCGCATGTCAACCGGAAATAGGGTTTAATAAACATGGCATGGCATTGGATGGCGTGAAAATCGGAAATGCGACAAAGCTGGAAGTTGCATGCTATTGACAAAGTAACATTAGATCCGTTTCCTTTTCTCAATCGAAGGTAAAAACGGTAGAAAACGAGGTAATTGCATTTTATAGCTTATACTTTATCTAAAGGTTTACATTCTATCTCTTGAAACAAATGGAATTGAATGTAGACATTGATCTGGCATTAAGAATGAACAAATTGCTTTTGGAGTCAGAAAAGAATGAAATAACTGTACGTCAAAGTTTGTTAGAAAATAAACTTTTAGACTGCTATGCTGAAGAAATTGCTGCAATGATAAACGCTGAAGTAAATAAGAACTGCAATGGATGCATGATTGATCATCCCTCTGAACGCGAGCATGACTGTCTCATGATGGAGCATGACGAGCGTATGTTGTTGCATTTTGATGATGCCTTGGAAAATGTGTCCGAAGAGATTGTGATCAAAGATTTTATGAAAAGCATTGAAGATGTCAAGCCACCCGTTAATGGACTTGAGATACTAAAATACACTTGTAACGACTGGCGTAAAATATTTGTTTCGGATAAAAAGAACAAACTTGAAACGCGAGTCGTTAAGCTTTTGTAAATATATATTTTTATTTATTCCCGTTCGATTCGTAAGGTCAAACCATTACACATTGTTCTAAATGAAATATAAGAAACATGTATGAATTTACTGCTTACATGTTAGCACTTCTGTATACATATACGTAAGCGATGTAATATTACATAGAAAAAAACATTTTACGACAACTACAAACGAATTAAAACTTACTCGATAAGGTCTTTTATGAGACGATACATGCCCACACGAGGGTTTTACAAGATAATCATCACAGTGATCACATTTTTCTAAAAAATAAAATCGACGCCTCTGTTAAAGTTAATACAAACACTCTAAGGAACAGAAAAAAGACAAACGGTACTTACTGAAGGTATAAAACGACGCTTATGGCGAGGCCATCCTTCTTCGATTGCATGTTTGGATATTGCATCTTCACAAAGGCTCTCTGTTTCGTAAGTGGTTGAGATACACTACAGATGCGCTTGAGATGTGACCTTCGTTGCCATCTCGCAAATGTAAATTATAAATTACCATTGAATAGTATGACCTTGAATAATGTGGCGTGGGTAAGATCTGTGCAGTATCCTAGCTTTTAACTCTGTCCTTCTTAGATTTACAAACATTATTTTTATTTTAGTATGCGTTTGTTTTACTGGTTGCTAGAGATCGTATTAGGAGAATTTAAACCAAGAAGTTATGGCAATCAACTGATAAAAGTGCAACGCGCGTTTGATATTGATATTGCAGTAATTGATACCACAAGCCTATCTGCCTATAGTGGTTTAAATTTATTAACTTATGCATTCAAGATGCGATGTGGCACAACAATTTTAGTTGTTTCAGGCTTACAATAACCGGTTTACTGCCGAAAGTCGCGTATATAGGTAGAAGTGTGCCGTAAGCGTAATATTATTCGAGCTATTTCATGCATCATCACTTTAGGGAATTTCCCTTTTCATCTTATGAAGGCGCAAAATATTTCAAAAACATCGAGCTTCGCGGAGTATGTATAGCTCTAAGAGGCTTTCTTGGCATATTTCCATTAAACAGATAGAGATAGAAACAATAGCAGAGGATTTTTGCAGCTATGCAATATTAAAGTAATTTTCACACTAAACTGAAAATGAAAAGATTTTATTGAACAACGTCACTTCAAAATTAGGGTATTAGCGAGTGTTCTTGAAACAATGTCTCCATATTTTCCTTGAATAGCAACTGCCTTTAGTAATTTTACATTGACGTCTCCAACAACTTGCGGTTGTACAATGTTGCAATATACATACATCATGACGGATCCGTGCAAATCAGAAGCATAAGGGCTTTCGGTTGTTTTTGAAATCTCTACGTCTTTTCCGCCAAAACCAAGTAAGACCGACATTCGTTGATTAAATGATATTTTGTAACCCTGTCTTACATGCACTTTAATTTTTTCTGTGCAGGGGTCAAAGCTCAATTTGATATTGTCTTTTACTTCTTTGTCAAGAGTCTCGTTAACTGATTTTACTAGGTCGAAGGCTTTTTCATACAAGACATAGTTGACATATACCGAAGTAGGTAGACCTGTTTTGTGAGTTACATATATATGTGTATCCAAACCTTTTTTCAACGTGTCCCATGTATGAGGATATGTAATTGAATACAGTCCTACTTCCCAATTACCATTTAAATTCACAACGTGAGGTAGTTTTACGCGATAACCTGAAATCTTATTCTCAGGAAATACAGAGAAAGATGCATTACTAGGTAATGTCAGATAGAAGTGTGTCCCGCTCATCTTTAAGGTATAATGTGAAATGAACAAAATCATGAAAACGGTTACGTTTTATATATGTATTTCCGATGCCGGTACCCATGAATTAAATTTGTTTGGGTAGCCAGCCCACTTTACAAAATATTGTACATTGCCCCCTCTACCACGTTTCTTAAGTATTTTTTCAATCTCATAAACATCGTCTTTCTTGATGACTTTTTGAAGTTCTTTTTCATAAAATGTTCCTTGAAGTTCGTCCCCTTCATGATCTTTCAGTCTGTATACAGGAGGATTGCGTGGTATTTTTTGACTTACAGTGAAAATTTCTTTTGAAAAATTCAGTAAATACCCCTTCTCAAACTTTCGTTTTATTTTACTTATTCGTACTTGATCACCAATATCAAACTTATAATTTACATGCGTAGGCTTATTTAGTTTGCTATCACCGTATAAATTTTGCCGAATTCTATCTTCATTTTCACTTGTAACGTTGATCGGTTTTTCCTTAATGCTACGATGCATGCTATGATTATAAGAATACAGTAGATCAGGAAGCATGTCAATGTATCTCATTGTTTTGTTTGCTGTGAAGTAGCGCCACATTTTAGTTTTCAGTGTACGTATCAAACGTTCAACGATGGATGCCTTCGTCTCGTTAAATGTATTAAACAAGGTAACGTTTTCTTCTGCCAAAGTTTCTTAAAGTCTCGATTAAAAACTCCGAGCCTTGATCCGTTTGAATGTGTGTCGGTTTACGTCCTGATGACAAAATCTTTTAAAAGCTTCTACCAACGACGATCCTGTTTTCTTTTTTAATGGAACAGCCCATGCATATTTGGAAAAAAACATCAATACAGATAAGAAGATAGCGATAACCATCATTATACTTTTGCAAAGATTGCATGTCTGCAAGATCCAATTGCCACTGGTCGTCAATACCACTCACTACGACACGATTTCTTTCAAACTTTCTTCGAATAGGTTTATGCAAAGAGTATGCATCTTGTTGCATGAGCCATTCTTTAATTCTCTCACGACTAATGTCATATATTCCTTCTGCTTTTACAACACGGTACAAACGTTCAACACCTCCGTAGCTTCCAGGACGTTTTGGATTGAAGTATACACCGGCTAAGTACTGGTCAACGTTACTCATGACAATGTTCTCGTGATAATAACTTTGCAATTAGATGTCAATTTCTTTTAACTACTCATTATCGATGGGTTCAATGTTTTCAGTTACAGGCAGTGTTTCTTCTATCGCATTATCTGTTGGAAGTTTAATTGCGGCGGGTCCCTAATTTTTAACCGTTTTACTTGTGTATCCTGCTTGCAAATGCCCCTCAAGATTAAGATCATTGCGTCCAAAACTTATTCCAAATCGAAACATTTTCTGACGATTATGATTTTTATCTCTTTTCAAATTCTCGTTGTAGCCTTTACTCCCGCAAACCCCCATACTTGTCTAGCGGCTAATCCAGACCTCCCAATGAAATGAACACTATAACGTTTTGTCATTCGCCTTTATACGTTTTTGAAAAAGACATTTTTACTGATTTATGTAGTCCATTGATCACTTTGGTCTGTTGTCGCGGTCATTCATACTACAATCTCAAATACAGTCAAGTTGGCAACTGGAATATTTATTAAAATGATACAAATAGTCTCATACAGATGTTCTATACTTCAATTTACAAGCACAATCAACATAATCAAACAAATTTACAAAAAATGGCGGTCTAATTGTTAGTGTGTAAATTGACATAAGCTCATTCCACGGTGCTTTTCAGAGTTTTTCATAGTATATCTTTTGAGAATATGTTGGTCCACTGTACTTTAGAAACTTGAAGGCTTCACATATTCCATTCCAGACATGTTCGCGATTGATTGCATTCACTGCTCGATTTGCAAAATTGAACCATCGATCCTCCTCAGTCAACATTTCCAAACAGTTTTGAAAATCTGTCCAAGGTTCGAATGCACTTGCATCTTTCTCAGCTCTTCGTAGCTCCTGCATCTTTTTACTTAAAAACTCGACATAAAGCAAACTGATAAGGTCGTTGTGACCGATATCTACGAATTCAACATTGTTGGCATATATCTGATTAAACAGGTGTGCCATGATGCCTTTTTCTTTTCCACCACCGCCAACAAATGTTCGAAAGATACACAGCAACAGTCAATACGAATAACATTTCCAAAATGACAGTTCGGCTATATAGTTTGAAGTATGAATACATAATCCGGTTTATTAACCAATAAAACATAAGGCGGATCTAATGTTACTTTGTCAATAGCATGCAACTTCCAGTTTTGTCGTATTTCCGATTTTCACGCCATCCAATGCCATGCCATGTTTATTAAACACTATTTCCGGCTGACATGCGCGTGCACCGATCAACTTCAGGGGACTGGAAACTAACTGGCACGGGTAAGAGCTCCGTGACAAAAGTGTGACAAAGCTGCATCTTATCTACTGAGCTTCTACGTATGAAGCCATTATGAAAATTGAAGCCAGTTTTGATTTTACACACTCGATTCTTGGGACCACTCAATCACAATATGCTGTAGAGTTAGCTGAGCAATTGCGACGATGCTTTGTTCATGCTGCATCAATTGTTACTCTCAAAACTGCTGCTATGGATGTACAGGTATTCTGTATAATATACTTTTCCACTCATCTCATGCTAATATATCTAATGGTACTGAGAATTTTTTATATTTGCAATTTTTTTCTTTTGATAAATATTGCTGACATTATCATGGAAAAATGTAAATATCTGCTTATTGGGCACACCATTGCTAGCGACAACATTGACAATATTGGCTATTGCATTATTTTCTACAACACTATGAAAGAAATTATTACTTGTGAAAGATGTGCAGAGTAGGATTTTAGACATCCACATACAGTGACATTACGTTGGTTACCTTCAACAAATGCAACAACAATTTTAATATTGTGTTGCGACCATAGTTAAATATTGTGCGTATTTGGTGTTAAAGAAGTGCAAAGTAGACTGTTGGACATTATAGTTACCATGTTTTAAAAAAACTTTTAATCGATATTTTCAAGTGTTTCTCATATAATAACCGGAAAGAATATACACCACGCCATTATTATCAACTGTCATGCATTCAAATTGTGAATCATAAATGTTGCAAATTTTTGTGCACCAAGGTTGAAGTTGTCACAATTTATTGTTGAGATTTTAAAAGAATCTGAACATTGATAATTTGGGGTAAGGTTATTATTCATATATACATGTTTTACTTTATTAGTTTCTATTGAAATCAATTGTGTTTACGGATTATAACACATGAATATATGAAAATAGCCCACCCAATTATAAATGCTCTGCCGCCAGTGGTTCTCCTTGGTTAAAGTGACTTTTTTAAAAGGTAAGGTTTTTCGTTACGAAATTCAAATGCCTTCCAAGGTGGTGAAATTTCCTCAAAATTTTCAAATATCTTAAAATACAAAGGATGAAACTCATGCTGACTGTTTTCAATCAATGGCCAATTAAGAACATCGTACCTTTGAGAGCTGTGCTTGGAAATGATGTCGATTAATACTAAATTGCTCGTCAGTACAACGTCAACGTTTTTAACATACTAGTATTTTTAAATAATGGATCTTTTTTGAAAATGCCTTTTCCAACTTTGGGCATTGAATTTAGTTTTTCTAAGTAAAACATCGATTCACGTTCTCCTGCCTCGCTGTCATTAAAATGTCGAAGAATAGAACTTGCAACGCCAATCTTACATGCGGTTATTTTTTCTTCAATTTTCAATACCACATCATTAAATGCCAAACCAGCGTGGTTATTTCCCACTTTAAATTTGCCAGGAGCCAAATTCAATCGCTCCTCCCTTTTTAACTCCTATTGTTCTATTTTTGTTAACTCGATGAAGCTCAAATGTTCAAGTCCTTTATCGAATTCATCGATAGATACTGAAAAGTAGATCGCTTTTTTGAAAGTCATTTTAGTCTAGACTTTGTGTATTTATATAAACAAACAATATCCAGTACATTAAAAATTTGGGTTGGTGCACCCGAAACTATGCTCAAGCTGTCGTTAATATGTCTAGCGCCATTGATAGCCTCTTGAAGTAGCCCAATGTCGACTTTTCCTTTGTTTAGTCTAAAAACAGTTGTCTTGAATTAATAATGGGAAAATATGCAGTTTCTTAGTCGACTTTATTTACTTTTTGCAGTAAAAACAAAAACAATTTCAAACACGAGACCAAAAAATTGCCTGCTAAAGAGTTAAAACATCCAAACAAGTGACGCAAATAATTCGATTGTATTGATTAAGACATACTGATCTAATTGCATTCTTTCTTTAACTTGAGAGCTTAGCCTGTATTGCTGACGATTGTAAATTCCTTGTTGTTAGAAGACCGGTTGCATCAGGAATTTGCACGAAAATGAGATTTTTCAAGTTTCCTGTTTTGCAGGAGTTCAATTTCAAGGTCGATAATTTATGTATTTTCAAATTAAATAGTTTTCGTGCTATTTTGGTGAAGGAATCGAGGTTGTGGTTACTATTGCTACTCCTGCTATGACTTTGCAATTATGTGTGTGTTCATTGTGACTTGCGCTTCACATGTTTGATGGACGTGTTGCTTCTAAAAGCACAGTCATATTAGTCGAGAGGGGGTGCATTTTTGATTAAATAGAATGAAAACTCAGCCAAAATTAGTCAGAAAAAGTCATGCTGGAGCTATTTTTTACTAAATATACCAAAAATAAAACGTTTGAGGTCGATCGGAGTGAATAATGAATGGAGTCATTCATGTTAATTCTTCATTGCTTTAACATGTTGTTTTTAAACTGCAGCATATACCATTTAATGAGGAATCTCAAATAATGTGTTTCATAATTTCAATTTTGTGAAAACAAATAACCTGTGCAGTGAAATGTCTAGAGGAAATTTAAAGTGGATCAATTCAATTTCATACCATATATACATTATTCTATATATCAACCTTAATGTGAACCTTAAGTTCAGGAAGTAAAGTACAATATTATATATCAAAGTTTGTCACTCTAGTGTTGTGTCTGTAGTTATATTTTCAAGTATGTATTTTATGAAAAGCGTACAACCAGCGATTTTGCACAAACTTATATGTTTGAGATAAGTTGCTAATCATCTTTGAAATGTACTGTTTTTACTGTTCAGTTCATGCTTACGTGTACGCCTGCTTCCTGTTATTTAAGCTGAAGAAACACCAGAATAGCTCTTGTTAAGTCAGTTTTAATATATGTAGCTCTCGCGCAGTAACAACGCTTTCTCTCTCTTTTTATTTTTAAATAGCATGTAGGTAAAACCTGACCGAAAATTACTTCGTAGTATATTTCCCCTCACACACGAAAAATCATATATTAACTTGTCCAAATGAGACGATTTTATAACAACTAATTAACTGCCACCTTTTCATACCATTGTGGATAATTTTAAATTTCAATGAGAGACTTACCCAAAATTTGAAGTTCGATTTCTGTTCCGTGATTTATTGCAACACTGCTTTTGATCATTTAATGACATGTGTTCCACTAAGGCTTTATTGTACGTGTAAATTCCTTGTAATTCATCCATTCTCCTTTAGCATTGCTCACTGTCGCCACAAACCATCACGTGGGATTATAAATCGCCATTTTTCTGGCCACGCTTCCTCAAAGGTTTATAGAATCCATCTCAATCATGTATTTTGTCTTTATTAGACAACCCTTAAAGCTCGAAGTAAGCTAAAATCTGCAATAGCTAAACAACGATTATATAGTACTTGTATGTGGTTGATGTGTATATAATTATATTCTATATCTACAACTGAATTTTCTTTGAATCTCAATTATTTTCATAAACATAATTTTAACATAGATACACAAACAATCAAATATCCCCTCTCCCCCATTTTCTTTGATAGCGTAGATGTACGTTTGCCGATTGCTGAATTGTTTCAAACTTCTTTTGAGTAGAGCCAGTCAAACTCATTCTGCCTTAAACTGCATAACCAAGAGCACACGATACGTTCATTGCCATGGACCGCGGATGATCGATAAATGGGAGGGACGCTAGTATCCATATTTGCATTTTATAATCCTTTGACAACATTGGATTCCTATATAACTTAATACGGCCTATCATGCATACATGAATACACCCACCCCCCCACCCCCCCACAATAATCGATTTTGCGCAATCCTTATTGCTAATTTGGTAATCATCTATAGTTAAAATAATCCTTATGTATTCTTCAAAACTGCGTTCAAGGGAATCATTAACGGCAACATATACGACAGAGTTGAACGTTAAATTATGGAAATCTGACAGTATATATATGAATAATTAACAAATGGCAGTTAAAATCGTTCGTTTACTTCTATGGTCGAGTTAAAGCCTCCCGTTTCGTGTATTACAAGACGTTTTCTACATTTTAGGCGATGAATTATTGAACAGATGTAGATTAGCAAACTACAATGTCCAAAGCATTCATATACAAGTATACATGTGGACCTGACCTGACTATGAAAAATTGTTGTTATTTATGTGTTCCCTGGTTATGCCTACTGATGTTTGAGGAATTCAAATCATTGTCAAGGTTTTAAACTCCTCCAAGAAAAATTCAAAAGAAAGAGCCGTCGAATCTCTACTTAAGAGAGCTTTTATGGTAAGTAAACAGTTTGTATATATCTAACATTTAACTATTTACGCTCGCGTGTTTTAATTTTAATATTCTTTTATGATTGCAAACTCTATGGTAAGGTAAATGATTTGAACGCGGTAGTATCGTTAGATGATTGTAGATGTAGATAGTCCAGGTTGGTAGAATCCTGAGAACGACTGTTGTTGATGATGTTCACTAACGTTTCAACAACCTTAGCGGTAGTCATCTTTAAAGTCAAGATGAAATCAGAGTCTAGTTGACTCTGAGGATGACTACCGCGAAGGTTGTCGAAACGTCAGTCAACATTAAATACAGCAGTCCTTCACAGGATTTTACTAGCCTGGACAATTTACAAACTCTGTAGTGTTCATTTTGCTTTAAATCTTGATCCTTCCGTTATACTTAAAATTCAATATGCAGCAGCTAAAACTTAACATTCGAAAGGCCTTCATCGCTGTAAAATATTTTATGGAGACAGATCATAAAACACTTCAGTATATGTTCTTTAATTTTATAACATTTGTGGTTGGTCTTCACAACCATTTTATCACAGGTAACTATTTCATTGGAATCGAGACAAAGAGGCTAGTTTCAAACATCTCATTTTAGATGTGTCGAATGCAATTAAAACAAAAGAAAATGAGAATAAAATCCTCATTATCTTTTGTTTTAAGTGCATTCGACTCATTTACAATGCGACATTTGAAACAGACCTAACACTGAGCTCGTGTTTAATAATTTGTCTTTCGTCCCTCGTTTGTGTTGACATCTGTTCGATTTTTTCATGTAAAGGTTCATTTATCATTGATACATCCATTTACATTCAACATAACTGATGAAGCGAAATATCTAGCACTGCAATGTCATGATTGAAAAGGAGAATTTCATTTTACTTGTCTAGTTTTTGTGAACAAACAAAACACTACGCCTGTTCCTACACTTTGATTATTGCTGTGATGTGTGAAATATTTACGTAGTTAAATCACAATAAGAGCGACTTGATAAACTTCATAGCAAGCTCTTCGAATAATCTTGAATTTAAATAACGATGCAGATCGTTTTATTTGCATCCAAACATTTGGCTGGGAACCACTTGGAGAGAGAACAAAGAAAGAAAAATGAATGAGCAAATTTCGGAATAAAAATGGTCTTGAGACGTTGAAAGATCTTCATACTCAAAAGCTAAAGTGTAAGTCGCGGTCTTTAAAATATTTTCAACGTCAACTGTTTTTCTTTGCCAAACTTTCAGACAAATTACATGACAAATAGCTCTTTTTACAAAGGTGCACATCTGTGTAATTCTGTTCCAATGAAATTGGCTAGGTTGAGTAAAATCAAATCCAAAAGTGACGACAAATGTCATTTTCAACATTCTTTACACATTTATACAGGATATATATAAAAAACAAGTGGACAGTTAAAAAAATATGCTTAATTCATCAACGCTCGAGATTTGCAAAAAAAATTGGTTTGAATAGTGAGTAGGAGTTATACTTCCGATAGTTTATCTGACAGTAGCTAAAACTGTTGCAAATTATATCCATTTTGTTTTGGGAATTATGTGTTACCAAGAAGCTCTTATGAATTAGCGTCACCAAGAAAATGACACAGCTAAAAAAGAAATTGTAGAACATAGGTGCAACAATAAAGTGCGATCCAGCAAAGTACGAAGATCATATCTTCATTTAATTTCAAACACCGCATTGCATAAAACATTCTTTCATATGAATATTATTGTTGAAGGTTTTTAAAAATGCCATTTGAAAGTTCTTTTGACATGAAAATTTCACTATTTAAATTATATTTCTATTTTTTCATTCAACAGTATTTTTAAAATGGCGGTGTAGCTACTTTTTAAAACAGTTTTTAATACTATTAACTAAGCACAATAAAAGGAACTCTTCTCTGTTGATGTAAAATATTAACAATTATACTTGCTACTTCAAATTCTCGTAATGCTATGTGACATCACCAGTTTTGTAAAGCGGACATTACATAAACTTCGATATCTTTAAAATGAAAAGCGATAGGAAGTATTGGTTTTAGAATATGGACTGTACTTTTGAAAATTATTTTGAATGATAATATAATCTAAAAAACACAAATTTTACTTCATTTGCACTTACAAAATAATGGCGAAAGAAATGTGCAAGAAATGTACTTAAAATCTTTATTCCAATTTAAGATGCTTCTTATGAAAAGTGATGTATAAATAGTACGGATAAATGTAGCTAGTTTGCAATGTATATTCTACAATATTCCATCATTCACTTCTTTATGAATTCATTGTTTTAGTAGAGTAAACAAATAAATTTGCATAGAGCAAGATTAAAACGGACCGGATAGCTTCACCATCGGTTCAAGCACGTTAAAAGTATTTTTTTGCTGTTTCTAACTATTTCTCATAGTTTATAGAAGCTCCGTGTAACGTGGATGCTTTCATTTGCTTTTAAGTGTTCTACAAGGTCTATGTCACTAAAAAGCTCAATCGTAACTTACAAGAGCATTGTAAATACTCACAGAATTGAACTTGCATAAAAATACTATACTAAAGGAACAACATATTACGGTTACTTTTGAAGAATGTTCTTTTTTAAGAATGAAAAACAACACTTTATAAAACAAATTTATTTCAAATAAGAAAGTGCGATGATCAGCCTATTGAAAATTAACGTACAAATATATGATTTAAGGATATATCACAAATCGTCGTGCGCATGTCTTCATGTGTTTCCTATTTCTGCTTAAAGTCGCAGATTTTCATGAGGTTTTTCCATCGTGAAACTTTATCTAGTGTCAAAGGGGTTTTCTTCGTCATCTGATGATTCTGCATTCTTTGCTGATGGCTTTTTATACAGTTCAGGAATGCATGTAGTAGGCCGAAGTATAGGGGCTGTAAAAGGTTTAGATTGTTGTGTAGCTACAGAGACGGATGAAAACTGTACAGAATTGTTTCTAGTGTCCTGGCTTTCATACGTAGAAGGAATTAGTTTTGGTATATAGGGTATGAAGGGTATAGAGGCTAATAAAGAATTCGATAAAGTCGGAAGACTATCATTAATGGGATTTGCTCTTTCGCAAGAATTTGATTTTGTGGAGGCTGATGAAGTAGCTATGTCTTTGTTAAGAACCGGATTAACTTCAATTGGTGCTTCGTTTAATGTCTGGAAGTTTGTCTCGAACGGTGCAATGGAGCCTCGCGCTCTTATTTCATTTGCTCTGAATCTGCTTGGCCTAGGTATATTAAAAATGTCATACGTTTCGCCAGTGATATAACATAAACTCGGGTTCATTTTCCAGAAATGCCAATTGACTTTATCTTTCCGATCTATTTTAACAAACTCGTTGCAGCGTGATAACGTCATGCTAATCGCGTTACACAAATCAATAGGACTGTCGATGAAGTAAGGGAAGTTATCCTCCATAAATTCAAAAATTTGTTGTTTATGCATTTTTTTACGTGATGAACTCATGATTGCCATCTGGATTAGTTCAATGTAATTGCAATTTGGTCTTTCATAAGATGGCACCCGTTGCGCATTCTCCGCTTCTTGTGAAACACTGTGGATGGAACTGATACTTTCACGGTAGTCCGGATCTATTGTCCAGTAACGTTGACTATTTTTATCCCTTGATATCCGATGTAATTCAACAAAACAGTCAAAGTGTCTTAAGACTTCTTTAACGTGAGCATACCAACACGGTGGAACAGTTGTATAAACAGGAAACTTTTTGATGATGACTTCGTAGATTTGGGATAACGTTAACTTTTTGTTTGGTGCATTCTCAATTATTTCTTTAAGAAACTGAATATAACGGTAAGGTGTGTGGCTTGTGGATGCTGCTGATTGTTCTTGACCTGTTGGTACACTGCATGACGAGAAACGGAATTCACTGTAATTCTCTGTTTCAAAGCGTAAACTGCTTGCTGAAACCGTAGCTGATGCCTCTGGCATATCTTCTTTGGAAGAATCTTTTCTGGATGTGTTTGAACTCATATTTCTTCAACAGTTAATGTCGACTGAAGTTGTAAATCTTGACGAACGGAATTTGAGTAAAATACATGTGCAAATTTATTCAACTGTGCCAATCATGCAACCAAGTATTGACATGGCTTGTGATTTGAGACAAAAGCTCATTTCCGTCTCAAACTCCAATTACGTCACAAAAGAAAATGAGATGAACTTCCTCATTGTCTTTGGTTCACGTAAATTTCAATGTTTGAACTTGGCCCAAGTTTGCTAAATGCACGCAGAAATCAACTGAATATACAGCATCAATTGCTTTGCAGATTTAGAGGCTGTTTACATGAGCACGGTTAACCGTGATTCAGCGAGGTTTGAATTGATTTTGAGTAAATGAAAGGAGTCAAACTTCAAGCGCAAAACTTAAACCGTTTCTTTAGCGTCATAAATCATTTCAGTTGTAATTTTCCAATCAGGATAAATTATTTGTTTTCATTTTAAAGGTTTTGTGATTTTGCAAAGTCAGAGAATATAAAGAAATTGCTGAAATATTTTTTTGTTGTGAAGTATTTAATCTTTTCTATTTGCCTACATGATTTAACCCATCGTTGAATCCTGGCTACCCTTGCTCATTTGAACAACCCCTAAGTGACATTTAATGAATCTGCATTGGATAATTTGATCTACAATAGCTAATTGTTCCGCTTGTTTTAATATGCACGCCCGTCCATGTTCGTAGCAACTTATGAAAATATAATAACATTTTTGAAGCCCTTTAAAGGCTTTTAAAGACGAGAGCCTCACTATCGTTGAAATGAAACTAATTTTGTGACAAATTGCTCTTTAACAAGAATTCGTGATGAGCCTTTGTTGTCACACTGTGACAATTTTGTCAAAACATTCATGGATAAAAAATCAACGAAGGAAGAATTTGCTATTAATATTAAAGAAGAAAATATTACTGATTTTACCGTCCAAACGACAATGGCTATCCTAAAGGAAGCTTTGAACGCATCCAATAAATTGAAGACGACAGGATAAGTATAAAAATAAGCATTTCTTGCCAATCTGCCATGTTGCCTGTACAACAGTGGGCACACCATTAGTCATGTGTTGCTTTTATCCAATCAGATCGAGGAGATCACTTGTCACTCGACGAGGATTTCAGTGCAAATGCTCATCGTCGACGAATTCGGCTGTGTCGTCATATTTTTCGTTAACGATTGTGATTTTGCAAAGTCAGAGAATATAAAGAAGTTGCTCAGATAAGTTTTTTGTTGTTTGTGAAGTTTTGGTAGTCAGTATAGTCTGGGTGGTCGTGGTACTGATGGGTATGATGTTGGACTTTCTCAAAAAAAAGATTTTGCTGTTAAGCTTGCGTAGTAGTGATGTTGTTGGGTTTCGTTTGTGTTTTTTTTACGTTTGTCAGTCGTTAACAAGTGTGTCCATTTTGTTGACGTAATACGTCTTGTCCATGACCCCAGTAACGCGTCGTTTAGTCGTTTGAGAGCTTGTTGCTCGTCCTTTGTCAAGTTGTTAGCAACAGTCGATTACAAACAAAAATACTACAGCAAAAACATTCATATTGTGTTGTTAATTTCAGATGCTTCACAAGATTAATAATCCTTCATCTTGAAAAATAAGCAATTCGAGGGACACACGAAGCAAAAAGTACTTAGATGGTTGAACAATATGCTCACAATTACAATTTCGCTGTACACATCCAAGCAATCAATGTGGCCGAAAGCATTAAGTGTACAGAATAAGTAAGAAATTTACGTTTTATTCACGATGACGTCATCAAATGATCATCAAAATCAAAAAGTGCCATTGGATAGACTAACTTCAGTTTGGCAAAAGAATACATTAAATCGTTTTCTTTTCGTCATTCATTTTTATCATGATGCTGATAGTCTTGTCTAATACCACAAACAGACATGCTAACTCATCCCCTAACACAAATCTCCTGAACACCAGATTGGCAATCATATTCACCCGTTTAAAACTTTTGCAATATCATGAATTTAGTAAATGTGTATTTTGAATGAATCAAGTTTGAGTGAGTGTTTAATTAAGAACTGTATACACCATTACATTGACGAAAAGAACTCAGTAAAAAGGAATTGTGTATAAACAGAAAACCGTGAAAACCCAAGTAAATTTGTTGTTCATACAATTTGTGTGAACAATTTGAACGCAAAACCTATAAAACCACAATATTTTTGCATACACTCAGTTCGACCTGATTCGTTCAAAATTATTTCACCAAATATATGTCATTGAAGGAAGGTAAAATTAATGGAAAATCTGCTGTTCTGGAAATTCGTTTTTAGATTTAGGTGACAGCCGATAAAGTTGTGCAAGTAGGCAGGTCTGCTTGTGGTATAAGTCATTGATCTGAAAAAATAGTACCTCGATAGAGCTTCTACGTATGAAAACATTATAAAATTTAAACCAGTTTTGATTTTACACACTCGATTCTTGGGACCACTCAATTACAATATTGTGACCATCTTTTGTCCATGCTACAACAATAGTTACTCTCAAAACTGCTGCTATTGATGTACAAGAAATTTTGGACAAACCATCGTCGCAATCGCTCAGTCAACTCTACGCCATTTTATATTTGAATGGTCCTAAGAATCGGGTGAGTAAAATCTAAACTCGTTTCAATTTTCATATAGAAGCTCTATCCAGGTATTAATTTTTCAGATCAATGGTATAAGTAATGACAACAAATGTCCTTTTCAACATTTTTTACACATTTATACAGGATATACAAAAAACAACAGGACAGTTATTTTTACACATTTATACAGGATATACAAAAAACAACAGGACAGTTAAAAAAAGTTGCTTAATTCATCAACGCTCGAGATCTGCAAAAAAAATGGTATGAATAGTTAGTAGCAGTTATACATCCGGTAGTTTATCTGAGTGTAGCTAAAAATGTTGCAAATTATATCCATTTCGTTTTGGGAACTTGTGTTTTTAAGAAGCTCCTTTGAAATTGCGTCAGCAAGAAAATGACACAGCTAAAAAGAAATTGTAGCACATAGCTTTAAATATGACGCATGTTGTTTAAGCTAACAAACTTTCAAGAAGTTTGGCTTGAGCTGCGAAGGTTTTAAAATAATGGCTTTAAAAAGAAAAAACAAATAAATCCGCGAATGAAAGGTCTTTTAAATGTTCATTGACCGTGTCGATTTAAGTCTTGTTTGTTTTTCCATTCATCGTTTGACCTGACAGTCGCGTGCACTGAAACAGGAAGATTCGTAAAAGTTTTGAGAAAATACTTTTTTGGATCGCCAATCTTTTTCAATAATTCTGGTTGCAGTCTTAGTCTATCATACCATTGTTGGCCAATATATCAAATAAACCTTAAGCATTCGTTGAGCTTAAAATCGTGTGGATTATTTTAAATTGTATGTATTAAATTAACGTTGACATGAATATTATTGTTGAAGGTTTATATTTTTATTTTTTCATTCAACAGAATTTTTAAAATGGCACTGTAGCTACTTTTTAAAACAGTTTTTAATACCATTAACTAATCACAGTAGAAGGAACTCTTCTCTGTCGATGTAAAATATTAACAATTATACCTGCTATTTCTAATTCTCGTAATGCTATGTGACATCACAAGTTTTGTAAAGTGGACATTACATAAACTTCGATATTTTTAAAATGAAAAGCGATATGAATTATTTGTTTTAGAATGTACACTTTTGAAAATTATTTTGAATGAAAATATAGTCTCAGTAGCACAAATTTTGTTTCATTTGCACTTTTAAAAAAAAACACTAAATAATGGCGAATGAAATGTGCATGAAATGATCATTGATTCGTGTCCATTTAATTAAAAATTAAAAAGTTCTTAAATTCTGGTTTGTTTTTCCATTCATCATTTGTCATGCACGTTGCACGATAAAAACGTTATTTTTATTCTCGAGAACATAATTTTGGATTTGCCGATAGTTTAAATGATTTATTTTTGAAATTTCATTGTACAACAAAGTCGTCTCAAAGAAAAGTACTTCACAATTCAACAAAATCTCGAATCTATAATGTTAACAACAACTCTCCCTTCTGTAATAATCCCAAAGTGTCAATCACGTGAAATGCACGCGATCCGCAACAACAATAACAAATAAAAACAACTGTTCATCACACTCCCGACGTTGATTATATTGATCAATTTATTTCACGAGTTTATACTATTTGACTGTCGCAATAGGTCTCTAATCACGGCTGCAGTTCTTCGGTGTCGGGTTTTCATAGAGTTTTCGTCTTTAGACTCAATTCCACTAGTAGTTTTGGGAACCACGGTATTTGCTGGAGGCATATTCAACTCAAGTGGTATCAGTTGTTGTATTGGAGGACGTAGTTCTGACGATCGAACCTTTGTAGTACTCGCAACACAAACCTTTGCTACTCGAACAACACCATCCTTACTTACTATGAGCTCGGTAATTCTAGCCAATTTCCACAAAATTCGAGGGGAAAAATCATTTTTTAACACAACAACATCACCGACTGCTATCTTCTCCTTCTGTGCTCCATGAAGTAAACGTGAAGTCTCTCAGACACTTAAAAGATATTCCGTTCTCCAACGATTAATAAATTGATCTAACAAACGTTTCTGATATTTCGCTTTCTGGTTAGAGTTCGATTCCTACTGATAATTTCAAATTGTCGATCACTAGCTGTAAGAGTAAGTTGCTATCCGTAAATTAATTGAGATGGAGTGAGAGGGTAAGAAATCCTTCTTCGTCATCATAGATGTATGTAAGTGGACGATTGTTAATGGTAGCATCAATTTCTACCAAAATGGCTTTAAGCGCTTCAAAATCCATTGAGGATCGACCGAGAGTTTTCTTTAAACATCTCTTTGTACTTTGCATCATTCGTTTGTATAATCCTCCTTGCCAAGGTGCCTTTTCAATGATAAATTCCTAATTGACACCCTTGGAAGCCAGTTCGCGTTGTATGTCAGTTGATCTCAGTATATTAGCAACTTCCCTTGAGGCACTTTTGAAGGTCTTGGCATTGTCTGATATTAGTCTAGACGTCAAACCTCTTCGTGAGACAATCCTTTGGAAAGCTTGCAGAAACGATAGCACAGACAAACAACAAACAAGTTCAAGATAAACCGCTCGAGTGGAAGCACAAGTGAACAAACAGACATATACCTTATCCAATCTTTGATTGTTAGTAGCGTATAAGGGGCCTGCAAAGTCAATACCGGTGTTTGGAAAGGGAGGCTCTTCGCTTACTCGACTTGAAGGCAAACACGCTTCCTTCGCTGTTGGGAAAGCTTTACCTACGAAATTCGGGCATTTGATACATCCACGCACAACGCCCTTGACGCACTCTCGACCACGCAAGATCCAGTATTTTCCTTGAACGCAATTCAGAGTTTCTCTAATTCCTTCGTGGTGTACTATATTGTGACAGTCGCGTATAGTTAATTTCGAAAAGGTATGCTTATGAGGCAAAAAAAATCGGCTGTTTTGCACTATCAGGTAACGTAGAGTGGGCAATTCGACCTTCACACCGAATAATCTGATCATCATCGAGAAACAAACCAAGTTGTTGAACTCGTACATTTTTACGACCGGCTCGAATACATTGTAACTCGTGAGAAAACGCGTCTAACTGAATACTTCGGATCCATAAATTCTCAGCTTCGAGTAGCTCATTGGCATTCAACTCAGACGTAACAGAGCATAGTTGCTTTCTTGATTTCTTGATAAACCTTAAAATTTGTGCTGTGACACGAAGTAGTTTGTTCTTCGTACCATATCTGTCTTGCTCAATAATCTTCTCCAAGTGGATGCAATTACGGTCAGGAAGCGATGTTAACGTGAAGGAATGTGTTATTAGAAGAGGATTTCGTATTATCTCGGTGTAGCAATGGTCCTCATCCAATTTTTTAGGTTGAAGATCTTCGGGCCATTTTTCTTCAGTATCTTGGAGGAACTACGGACCATTCCACCAGATTCCAGATTGCACAAGTTCACTTACGGAACACCCACGAGAAGGCAAGTCGGCAGAGTTTATTACCCCAGGGTAATGTCTCCATTTATAACTACTAGTTAACTTTCTCATTTCCTTTACGCGGTTTTGTACATACGACTTCCACAGTTTATGATTTCGAATCCAACACAATGTGGTAAATGAATCCGTCCATAGGATAATAACAGTGATACATTTTATTGAAGTCAACGCTTTCACAATCGAATCAACTAATCTTGCTAAGGTAGTTGCGCCTAACAATTCAAGTCGTGGTATGGTCTGTCGTTTGATAGGAGCGACTCTTGTCTTGGCTGCTATTAGATTCACTTCAATTTCACCGCTTTTATGTTCCGTTTGTAGATATACAACTGCGGCAAAGGCAAATTCTGATGCATCGCAAAATCCATGTATCTGATGAATCGGAGATGAATCGTATCCACCATGGAAGTAACAACGCGGTACTCGTATGTCACTTAAAGCCCTTAAGTCGTGAACGAGAGAATTCCAACGAGATAAGGCCTTGCCAGACAGATCTTCATCCCACTTACTGCCAGAAGAGCAGAGGGTTTGAAACAACATCTTCATAGTGATTGTAAATGGTGCGAGAAGGCCAATAGGATCGAATATTTTCGCAGATAACTTTAAAACTGACCTCTTAGTTGCAGGAAGTGATTTTGCATAATGCACTAGCTCTTCAAGATCATAACAAAGCTCGTCGCTGTTCTCATCTCAGCTGATTCCTAGAATTTTGATACAGTTCTCTTGAGATGTGGACTTAGGTTTTGGCTCTGTTGAGTTTTTACTAACTTGTCTTCCACCATCGTTTTTGGTATATGTTTACCATATGATGACCTCCTTTCATTTCCCCCCTCAACAAACGGTCGATGTTCATCATTCGTGATAACATTTCGGATATGTTGCGAGTTTGAATGCCATTTTCGAAGCTTGAATCCTCCCTCGCTCATTAATTTTCGAGATCTATGATAGATGTATAGAGCTTCGTCCTCATTAGAAGCTCAACCAGCGAAATCGTCAACATATAACGACTCGATTAATAAGGAGACTATTTCTGGATCGATATTCTTGTATTTCGAAACGTGGTGACGAATAACAGTAGATAATATTGCAGGACTTGAAGTTAGACCAAATGGTAGGTGTCGGAACTTGTATTCCTTTAGCATCGGGTGAACTTTGTTAATATTGTCAAACCAAAGAAACTTCAGCATCCTTCTGTCTTCGGGAGAAATTTGTATTTGATGAAAAGCCTTTTCGATATTGGCAACAAGCCCAATGGAGAAGCCTCGAAAGTTTATCATAGTGTCAAATAAACGATGAACCAAATTTGGTCCCTTTTCGATGCAATGATTGAGTTTCTGCTCTTCCTTAGTAGCTCTTGCCAATCCATCGAAAACCACGCGAAGTTTTGTAGTTTTCATGATGGGGTAGGAAACAACCGGTTTCATGTGCAACAAGAACTGGGTCAATAACTCTTCCTTTCACTTGATCTTTGACAATTGTATCGGATTCTTGCAATAAGGATTTGTGTTTATCGAGACGAGATGTCAACTAGTGTAATCGTTTCAAACACATACCGTAACAGTCTGATTTTGGAATACATTCCCCCATCCAAGGTAAATTCACTTCATATCTCCCTTTATCCTCCAGATATTGTATATTCTTCAGAAACTCCTGATCCTGTGATTCGCTGGATTCTTTGATTCCCATTGATTCGATCTCTCAAAACCGTTTCAAGCATTCGTGTAATTTGGGTTCTCTCTTGTCAAGCGGAACTTCTTTGGAAAATGAGTAATCTTCGATGATTAAATTAACGATTGACAATTTCGAATTAGTTTCACCATCATTCGTCTGTCAAGTGATAATCCTGCCAAATTCACTATTAATCGCAAGAAGGACCACTTTCACTTCTTATAATCTTGCCTGTCATGATACCAAAATAATAATCTGCTCCAATTAGAATGTCCATGTTGCTGTCAATCTGTCGTCCAGAGAGAATATTGGCATCGGAAAGCTGCAACTCTATCAGAAGAGGATAATGATTGAGATCAATTGTCATTGTTAATAGAAAGCAAATATTTGGGAAGCAAAGAGCTGTTATGATTCGATTTCCATTCTTTCCTTTCCGGGACAAATGAACCAAGACACATTTTTGCTTTGTAAAATATTGGTTGCCAAAGGTATTTAAGTTAACAACTTCTCTTCTGATGGGAACTAGTCCAAGCCGGTTTTTTCATGAATTCGTAACGTAAGTGCGCTGACTACCGCTGTCCAAAAGCACGCGAACAGGTATGGAAAAGGAACCATTCCCACCATTGCCATATGTAATAGCTGTTTGCAGAACAACTTGATTACGCGTTTTTGCCGTATTCGTTGTTAAGTAATTATCTTCATCAATCATAGTAGCTGTGCGAACGTTGTTTCATTCCTTGGTTTCTGGTAGGTTGTTTCCAGTGGGGGAAAATTTAAGATCATATGTACTCTTTTGTTGAGGAGGCGTAAAACTTAACCTAATCACTTCACAAATCGATTGATGATGAGCCCCATGACAACGTCTACAACTCTTCTTTGACTCGCAATTTTTACTGAGATGCCCGATTCGCAGGCATACAAAACAACGACTGTCTCTCCTCAATATACTCTTGCGATCATTCACATCAGTTACTCTATCACACGATGCCGAAAAGTGTGGCTCTTTACAATAAACACATTGAATATGTTTACCTGAAGTATTTTGAGTCGAAAAGGCGTTCGCCGTAGGTATTCTGGGTGTTTGGTGCTGACCTCCTGAATTTTTTCCATGCTGTGGCTGAGGACTTGATTGCACTCCTTTAGTTATCTTCCTTGCCTCGATCTCAGTTTTTATTGCATCCAACAACTCATCAATTTTCCAAACGTCTCCCGACGATTTTCGAGCAATTTGTAGACGTATGTCACTAGGTAATTTAGTCATGATAATAGGGATAAGCATACTGCCAAATTGTTCTGAAGGAACGCGCCAAGACTCGGTAATCCTCGTACATGAACGCTTACTTTATCGTATATGTATCTGAATTGGCTAGTTCTACCGTTGGTACAAGATTGAATCTTTTAAATTTCATCCATGTGAGCTGCTATGGTTTGCTGGGTTTTCCCGAAGCGATCGTTCAAGATTTTTACAACAGAGTCGTAATTGGCATTAGTTAGTGTTAGACCTTTAATGGCCCTCGCTGCGTTTCCTTCGAGAAGCGATTTCAGATAGTTGAATTTCTTTACATTCGAAATGTTTGGATTACTGTGAATCGCAGAATAATACAGATCCCAAAACGAACTCCACTCCGTAATCTTGCCACCATATTTCGGAAGCTCCAGCTTAGGAAGCTTCGGCATATTTTACTTAAATTGAACAGTCGTCGTAATGTTGTCACTCGTTACATTTCCTTCGTTTACAATTTCGATCGTCGCTTGATTGCTTGAACCTTCGACTAAACCATAGTTTTCCGTCGCATTTGCCAAATTTTCGTTAGAATTTTGTTAGATACTTTCGTTTTGGCCAGGGTTTGACATGTTCGTCAAATTCGAGTTCGATATGGTATCGTTGACATTCGTATCAACGTCTCTGTCATTCTTAGCGCATTTAATATACCTTTCAATTTTTCGTTTTATACTCATAGCTCTATCAGAAATTTCGGCCGAGTCCTCGAGTTCACCTTGTATTTCATTAACATCACACGTGTTCAATATTTCTTCATCGAGTTCACTTAATATTTTTAGTTTCCCTTGGAGTTGTTGTGCGATGATTTCGCTACGATCTACAAGATCATCATGTGGTGGCTGTGATAACAATTCAATTGACTTTTTCTCGAGTTCAGTACACACTCCGCAATGTCCTCTTCTTCTAGCACGAAGCCTTTCCAATTTTTCCTTCTCTTCAGTCGAAATTTTCGTAAGAAATGAATATGGGCGACTTTATTGCGTTAAAGCCGCCCCAAATTGGGCGCCATATCATGCACGTTGCACGCTAAAACAGTTATTTTTAGTCTCGAGGACATAATTTTGGAATTGTCGTTAGTTTAAATGATTTATTTTTGAACTTTCATTGTACAACGAAGTCGTCTCAAAGAAAACTACTTCACAATTAAACAACATCTCGAATGTATAATGTTAACAACAACTCTCCCTTCAGTAATAATCCCAAAGTTTCAATCACATGAAATGGACGCGATCCACAATAACAAAGAAAAACAACTGTTCATCACATCATTCGACTTGACAGCGGCATTCATCCGAACGAGAAGATTGGGAAATGTTTTGAGAAAGTATTCGTTTGGATAGCCAATCTTTTTCAATAATTCAAGATTCAGTCTTGGTTTATCGTACCAATGTTGGCCAACATTTGGAATAAGTCTTAAGCATTCCGTCCAGGAAGATCATTAGTGGACCTTATTAATTTTCCCATTTTTCTCATATGTGCAAAGATAATCATTGACATCACTATCTATTTGACATTTCCAATCAGAGGGTTCACTATTCAATTGTTAAAGTACACTTGAAAGAGCATCATTTGTCTTAATTTCATGTTGGTTTCCAACTTTGCACAACATTTCCAACTTCTCATCACCTGAAAATAAATATGGGTGTTTCAACGCTTCGTTGGCTGATGGTCTGTCTTCAGGTTGTCGCTTAAACATCCACGAAGGAATATCTTCGAGCGTAGCATCCTTGATTTCGTCCAAGCCAACAGGGTTTCCTTCAAAAAGGTTGTCTAATAAAAACCGTTCAAGTCCAAAACGATGTTTCCCATTTTCGCAACATAATAAGCCACCATTCCTGCGTTCTATTTTTAATAAAAAAGATATCATAACAGTCACAAAGTGAGTGGTTGATAGGGAAACGTTAAAAAAGCAAGTTATTTGTTAGATACAGAATTCAACACTATTTAATATTCCACAACAAATACCTACCATAAGATCAAACTGTTTCTTATGGCGGGCTAAGTTAATTGATGCATTCACTTCATCATATGATGCTGGAGCTATCTAATTTTTAGCTCCTCTCTGTGGGCTCTCATACGTCGAAGTTTTATTTAACAATTTTCGACTTATACCAAAGTCAGCGATTAAAAAATTTCCTTGTGGATCTCGAAGAACGTTTGAGAGTCTTAAATCCCGATGAAGAATAGGACTTGAGCCACTGTAAAGATCTGCTAAATCTTTTACGATATGCTTCATGACTTTGGGAAGCGCTATTTGAAGTGCATCTAAAGTAGAAGGTTTCACAAAACTCCACAACGATTCTTCACATAAATCTTTTACCAAATATAAATATTCAGCGTTTGGTTATTCTTCAGAATACCAATAATTTATAATATCATTCGAATGCTTTGCATTAAATTCATTCAAAGTATGTTTTTCTTGCTTAGCTTTCTCTGTGTAACTATCTCGATTAAGTCGTTTTACTGCTTTTCCATACCCATCTTTTCCAAATCCAAGATAAACACGGGTTCCACCACTAACTTTGCCAAGTAGAAACTCTTTCGAGAAAATGACATGTACCTCATTGACATATTTAACCTTTGTTGGATGTTATTTAAGCTATTCTTCCATCTTTTTAAACTTTTTCCGATGCATTGATGATTTATCAATGCACGTCCAATGTTCAGACATCATGCCCTAAATTAAAAGAAAATGTGTGGCATTAATGGAACAGCAATTTCTTATTTTTATTCTGTTACTGCTACTAGTAATTCCAATGTTCACATTGTGCTTATAAAACATTTAAATAATGATCGAAGTATTACGGGAATGTGTTGATGGTGGTAGATACAATAAAACAAAGGATTAAAGCTATTTACAATTGATGCATCACCGTTGTACTCATTTGCAGTAAATTATATGTTTTTAAATATAGAACTAAATATTAACGAAAAATATCTTTTGAATTAAGCAAATGTATGAAGCAGGAGTAAAAAATCCTGTTATCTTTGCCAATGTAAAGAAACAACGTCCGTGTACAAGATTGTCAGTTACAAAAAAAAAATTTATTCTGTAGCTAAATGAGCAAATGTCATTAATTATTCAATCAAGACAACAAAAAATATTGTTTTTTCCCTGAAATCAATTTTTTAAGAACAATAAAATTTCCGTGACAAAGTTGTACTCTCATAAAATAGTTAAAGTAAACGGAGACCTGTGTTAGCAATCGTTAGATAATAGTAACTGGGTAATCGGCATTATTATTTGTTAAAGATGATGCTGTTTGGTAAAAAGATTGTCATATGGCGTTATATGTAAATTTATTTGTTCAAGGAGCATTTTATATTTCTTCTTATTAAGCTGGAGTCGTTTATGCATTATTCATAAAACATTATATTATTGTACACCTTCAATGGGATAATCAAAAGATGGAAAGAATACTAATAATACATAGACTGAATAGTTGTGCTTGAATATCTATACTGGAAAATTTGCAGAATTTCAAAACCAAACCACTTGAAAAAGTCTTAAAAAATTTAAGTGCATGTCACCATGGTCTAATTCAACTTGTATACGACATGCTAAAAAGCAGATTAAAATAAAAAACAATATTTTTCACACAGTGTTGAAACAACAACTCTAATTAGATGTGTGTGTGAATATTCATATATACAGCACTGCCCTGCTGATTTCTTTTGATAAATATTCACCACCACCCCCTACCCAATTAGTGTTCTTGTTTCGCCCTTTTTTTTTTGGTTTGCAAACATGTTACAACAAAATGTCTGATTTCAGCAGAAGGATACGTAATTGGGACACCCAACGACATTTACCTGTATCATGGGGCTCTTATTCATATATTCATGATATGCTGCATTAAGTTCTTTTGACATGTATTGTTATCTATGGAGTTATAACATGCATATATGAATAAGAACCCCACACACATAAATTAGTGATAGCAATGCATTCCTGATTGGGGAACGTGCAAACGCTTTGATTCAACATAAGCTCTACATTGTGGACACAAAAGACGTCAGAGTAATTCCACAGCCAATTGAGGAGTGTTGAGTGGAGTTGAGCGTTGTTGATAAAAGTTTGAACTTGCTCAAACTTTCCACACAACTGCACTTAACATTTTCTTTTCTCCACGGTTTTTTAGTGCATTTGAACAGCACACTCAACAATGTTGACCATAAGAATGCGCACTATGTAACGTATATTATTATAATTTAGCTGTTCACTGAATCGTATATGTTGCTGTATAGAAGCAGCTGCTAGTTGTCGTGTAATATTTTGTCCCAGGATCCTGCGTGTTATCATTTTAAGGACCAAGACATGTTGAGAGCATTTGCACATAATAATAATAATAATAAGGGCTTTATTTGAAGAGGGGGACACGTAACAGTTGAAAAGCTGACAAACCTGTGGCACTCTAACTAGATAATACAGCATTACAAAAAACTGATCAATGAATAAATATATAAATAATTACAAAATTCTATGATAAAAATAGCAGGACATATTAAAAATATTCAGAAAGATAAAATTAATTTATAAAAAATTAAAATTAAAATTAGATAGTGTGCTATTGCTTAATATTGTTTCAAAGTTGTCCAGGTTTTTATATGAGCTTATAAAATGCTTTTTCACAGCTGTTTTGAATTGGTTTATACTAGGCTGTTTTTGATATCATGGGGAAGGCTGTTCCATAACTTAACTGCGTCAACACTGAATGCCTTGCCACCATCGTTCTTTCTTAGGTATTTGGGACACACTAAATTTAAATTGCCATGTCTGGTGGACCTATTGTGAACAGAACTGTTCGTCTTGAACAAATCTCTGATATAAATTGGAACATCGCATTTAAGGCTCTTAAAAATCATGGCACATTTGCTTAGTTTGATTTCATCAAAAAAAGGCAGCCAGTCTAGTTTACTAAAGTTTACAACACTTCTAGAATAAGGATCTACTCCAAGAATTACTCGGGCAGCCCTTTTTGGTAACCTTAGGAGACAGTAGAGTTCTTTAACGTCGCAGGTATTCCAAAACATGCTCCCGTACATAAAGAGGGGTTTAATCAAGGCGTTATAGTATAAAAGTCTTTCTTTTATTGGAAGGTATCTCTTTATCTTTTTCAATAAACCAATACGCTAAGAAAGCTTGGCCTTTAGGCTAGAAATGAGGTCACTAAATGTAAGATCTTGATCGAGTGTTACACCAAGCAATTTATAAGAAGTTACTTGTTCTATTTCGGCCCCATCAAGGGTCACTGACAGGTGATTGCCATCAACTAATGATGAATGTAGCCTCTTTCCGGTGATAAGTAATGCTTTGGTTATAGCAGCGTTTAGGACCATCCCATTTTCGCTAGACCATTTACTTAATATATCCATGTATTCTTGAAGACGTCGTTCCAATTCCAAAGGTGCATTAACGATATTAGCGCTGGCTTTAAATGTGGTGTCATCCGCGTAAGCATGAATAGTTGAGTCCGATCCAACAGCTTCGGGAATATCATTGACGAAAATTAAAAACAGTAGAGGTCCTAGTATGCTAAATTGAGGAACTCCATTGGTTAGCATAAGTTGTGACGAAGTCGAGTTATTTACAGTAACACACTGCTTGCGATTGAGTAGATAGCTCTGCAATAGCTTTACAACATTATCTGGAAATCCATATGATCTTAACTTTACTAGGAGAATGTCATGATTGATCAAGTCGAATGCCTTGCTATAGTCCACAAAGACTAAGCCGCTGACATTGTTCTTATCAAGGTCAAGAAGGACTTGGTCCAGAAGAAACAATAAAGAAGTATCCGTGGAGTGTTTTTTACGGAACCCTTATTGGAAGCGGTATAAAAGTGCATTTTCTGTTAAGTAGGTGTTCATTGCATTGAAGATGTGTCTTTCAAAGACTTTAGAAATAATAGGCAAAATACTAATAGGACGATAGTTTTGAATATCTTGCTTGTTTCCTTGATTCTTGAATAGTGGTTTAACCTTTGCTATTTTCCATTGTGAGGGAAATGTACAAGTTTCAATACAGTGATTTATAATTTTAGCTATGGAGCATGATATTTCAGGAGCTGCAATCCTTAGAACTCTTGCACCAAGCCCATCGATTCCCGTGGCTTTGTGTGTAGGTATTCTTAGAAGATAATCGTTTACCTCACTAGGAGTTATTTGCGGAATGAGATTCTCAATTTGACTGTTAGATTTGTCTGGTGGACCGGGAAGAGCATCATAATGAAGTATAGGTGCCGCTTTTATGAGATGTTTATAAACATCAGCGAAGAAGCGGTTAAAGCGTTCAGTGATTGAATGATGATCATCCTTTATCAGGTTGTTGTTTTCGTCAGCAATAGGGACGGAGTCGTCATTATTCCTTGTATCTTTAGATAGGTCTTTAATTAAAGACCAAAGTTTCTTTGGACATTTTTGATTTTTACTGAACTGAGTTTTAAAGTGCTGTTCCTTCGCATTTCTTAATTTCCTCGTCCTTTGTTTTTAATCAGTTTAAAAGTAGACAAATCTTGTTCATTTTGTGTTCTCCTGGCCCTCTTTAGAAGATTATCGCGTTTATTTATTTCGTTGTATAGATCATTAGTGAACCATTTCGGCTGATTGATTTTCTTCACACTCTTGAACTTTAAAGGTGCGTGATTATCAAAAATGTCATTAAAGATTTTTTACCAAGATTCATCAATGTTATCGGCATCTTGAAAAACAAAGGAGATATCCCAAGGGGCTTCTCTTAAGTCTCGCGGAAAGCACTCTCTGTTGATTTTGTCGATATTTCTGTATTTGATTTTGGAATGTTGTTTACGTTGTGCATCCATGGTTTTGTAGCACCTCAAGATAGTGACCGGAAGGTGATCGGAAAGTCCAGATTTACCTATGGCTACTTCTCTAATTTTGGCAGGATGACTAGAGTAAATATGGTCTAAGCACGCATCAGAGGCAGGTCTTGTTACTCTATTTACCATCTGCGTTAATCCAAGACTGTTCAGTGACTTTGCGAGACAATGTTTTGAATAATTGTTGAAATCAATATAATCTAAATTGAAGTCTCCCAGAATAATCAATTCATTGTTTTGGAGATGGGCATTTTCAATATTTTTACCCAAACTCTCATTATAATCTTTGTTGGATGAAGGCGGACGGTAAACACCAGATATCCAAATCGGTCTCTTTGATTTATGAGGACAAATTTAAAGCCAGAGAGTTTCAAGATCATCCAGTTCCAAATCTCTTCGACGTGAAGCCATAACTTTCTCATTTACATACGCAATTATGCCGCCACCTTTCTTCCCGATTCGATCTTTTCTGTGTAATGTGTAGCCGGGTATCATGTAATAGCTGTCTGGAATTTTACTAGATCCGGACGTCTCAGTGAGAATTAATTAAGACGTCGAGTTTAGCAGCACTGTTGTTGTTCGAGGTGAGCATTAGAGATAGTTCTTCCAATTTGGTGTCAGTCAGTCTTTGGATGTTCCAGTGGCAGACTGATAAACCTCTGAAGCCTACAGGAGGTTGAAGGTTATTATGTCCTGGATTAACGGCAAAATATCGCCAGATGGAAGAATACACAGACAAAATTGGCCAAGCTTGACGAACCGCAACAAAGCCTGGAGCTTCAAATTCAATTCGCAAGGTGTGCATTTCGAAGGCTTTGACTTGCAGTCGAACGTAGGTGGAGCAGATATTTCCTTCCCAATGAAGAATCTGACTGTAGAGCGATCGAATTCAGGTGTAATTGAAGTAAATTGGCCAAGTAAAACGCTGATAATAGTCAATTGAAGCACGGCAGCAAAAACACGTCTGCACGCCATGACTAATTTATGCTGTTGATGATGTTACGCGCACGTTGCGTAACATCACTGAAAAAAGGCAAAACAATGTTGACGCGCATCTTCAGTCAACATGTTGAGAGTGTTAGAATGAAATGCACTACGTAAGGATTATCATGCTTGATCGCAGAATATTGTCATTGCATTATCATTGTATTATCATCTTAAAGATTATCATTTGAAATGACAATTGCTTTGTGAAACTTTTTTTCCCTAAAAATCTATCTTCTTAATTGAAAAGTGGCTTGAAGATGACATTATGACCATTTTTTCACTTCCCTTTTTTGAGTCTGCAAAAATTTTCAGTTTCTCAGTGACACGTTTTGTCCATTGAAGTGCATTTTTCAGGGATAGAAACCTCTCCTATTGAAAGCAGAGACAAAAAAATAATGATAAAATTGCTTTGTTATATCCGCTAACTTTAAATCGTTTCACAAGACAAGACGAATTTTAATGAAATTCATACTTCCAAACCAGTGAATTTAAAATTTTTATTATAATTTAAGATGCTTCTTATGAAAAGTGTTGAATAAGTAGTAAGGATAAATGTAGCTAGTTGGCAATGTATATTTTACAATATTCCATCATTCACTTCTTTATGAATTCATTGTTTTAGTAGAGTAAACAAATGAATTTGCATAGAGCAGGATTAAACCCGAAGGTATAGTTTTGCCAACGGCTCAAACACGTTAAAAGTAACTTTTGCTGTTTCTAACTATTTCTCATAGTTTATAGAGGCTCCGTTTAACGTGGATGCTTTCATTTGCTTTTAAGTGTTCTACAAGGTCTATGTCACTAAAATTTCAATCGTAACTTATAAGAACATTGTAAATACTCACAGAATTGAACTTGCATAAAAATACTATACTAAAGGACCAACCTATTACCGTTACTTTTGAAGAATGTTCTTTTTTAAGAATGAAAAGCAACACTTTATAAAAACAAATTTATTTCAAATAAGAAAGTGCGATAATCAGCCTATGGAAAATTAACGTACAAATATATGATTTAAGGATATATCACAAATCTTCGTGCGCATGTCTTCATATGTTTTCTATTTCTGATTAAAGTCACAGACTTTCTTGAGGTTTTTCCATCGTAAAACTTTATCTAATGTAAAATGGGTCTTCTTCGTCATCTGATGATTCTCTTTCTTTGCTGATGGCTTTTTATACAGTTCAGGAATGCATGTAGTAGGCCGAAGTATAGGGGCTGTAAAAGGTTTAGATTGTTGTGTAGCTACAGTAACGGATAAACACTGTACAGAATTGTTTGTAGTGTCCTGGCTTTCATATGTAGAAGGAATTAGTTTTGGTATATAGGGTATGAAGGGTATAGAGGCTAATAAAGAATTCGATAAAGTCGGAAGACTATCATTAATGGGATTTGCTCTTTCGCACTAATTTGATTTTGTGGAGGCTGATGAAGTAGCTACGTCTTTGTTAAGAACCGGATTAACTTCAATTGGTCGTTCATTTAATGTCTGGAAGTTTGTCTCCAACGGTGAAATAGAACCTGGCGCTCTTATTTCATTTGCTTTGATGAATCTGCTTGGCCTAGGTATATTAAAAATGTCATACGTTTCGCCAGTGATATAACATAAACTCGGGTTAATTTTCCAGAAATGCCAATTGACTTTATCTTTCCGTTCTATTTTAACAAACTCGTTGCAGCGTGATAACGTGTTGCTAATCGCGTTACACAAATCAAATGGACAGTCGATGAAGTAAGGGAAGTTATCCTCCAGAAATTCATAAATTTGTTGTCTATGCATTTTTTTAAGTGATGAACTCATGATTGCCATCTGGATTAGTTCAATGGAATTGCAATATAGTCTTTTATAAGATGGCACCCGTTGCGCATTCTCCGCTTCTTGTGAAACACTGTGGATGGAACTGATACTTTCACGATAGTCCGGATCTATTGTCCAGTAACGTTCGCTATCTTTATCCCTTGATATCCGATGTAATTCAACAAAACAGTCAAAGTGTCTTAAGACTTCTTTAACGTGAGCATACCAACACGGTGGAACAGTTGAATAAACAGGAAACTTTTCCATGATGACTTTGTAGATTTGGGATAACGTTAACTTTTTGTGTGGTGCATTCTCAATTATTTCTTTAAGAAACTGAATATAACGGTAAGATGGCACCCGTTGCGCATTCTCCGCTTCTTGTGAAACACTGTGGATGGAACTGATACTTTCACGATAGTCCGGATCTATTGTCCAGTAACGTTAGCTATCTTTATCCCTTGATATCCGATGTACTTCAACAAAACAGTCAAAGTGTCTTAAGACTTCTTTAACGTGAGCATACCAACACGGTGGAACAGTTGTATAAACAGGAAACTTTTTGATGATGACTTTGTAGATTCGGGATAACGTTAACTTTTTTTTTGGTGCATTCTCAATTATTTCTTTAACAAACTGAATATAACGGTAAGGTGTGTGGCTTGTGGACGCTGCTGATTGTTCTTGACCTGTTGGTACACTACATGACGAGAAACGGAATTCACTGTAATTCTCTGTTTCAAAGCGTAAACTGCTTGCAGAAGCCGTAGCTGTTGCCTCTGGCATATCTTCTTTGGAAAGATCTTTTCCGGATTTGTTTGAACTCATATTTTTTCAACAATTGATGTCGATTGAAGTTGTAAACCTTGACGAACGGAATTTGACTCAAATACATGTGCAAATTAATTTAACTGAGCCAAACATGCAACCAAGTATTGACATGGCTTGTGATTTAATACAAAAACTCACTTCCGTCTCAGCCTCCAATTACGTCACTGAGGCCTGTTTCAAGTGTCTAACTTTTCATGCACCGAAGCATTAATAACAAAAGAAAATGAGATGAACTTCCTCATTATCTTTTGTTTTAAATGCTTTCGGTTCACGTAAATTTCGATGTTTCAAGTGGCGCAAGTTTGCTAAATGCACGCAGAAATCAATTGAATATACAGCATCAATTGCTTTGCAGATTTAAGGGCTGTTTAAATGAGCCCGGGTAACAATAATTCAGCGAGTCATGAATTGATTTTGAGTAAATGAAAGCAGTCAAAACTTCAAGCGCAAAACTTAAACCGTTACTTAAGCGTCATAAATCATTATAGTTGAAATTTTCCATTCAGGGAAATTATTTGTTTTCATTTTAAGGTTTTGTGATTTTGCAAAGTCAGAGAATATAAATAAACTGCTCAAATAAGTCTTTTTTAATGTGAAGTATTTAATCTTTTCTTTTTGCCTACATCATTTAACGCATCGTTGAATCCAAGCTACTCTTGCTCACGTGAGCAGCCCCTAAGTGACATTTCATGAATCTGCATTAGATAATTTGGTCTGCAATAGGTATAATTATTCCACTGGTTTCAATATACAAGCGCGTCCATGTTCGGAGCAACTTATGAAAATATGATCACGGTTTTGAAGCCCTTTTAAAGCGCGGGCCACACTATCGTTGAAATGCAACGAATTTTGTGACGAGTTGCTCTTTAACGAGAATCCGTGACGAGCCTTTGTGCCACACTGTGACAATTTTGTCAAAACATTCATGGACAAAAAATCAACGTAGGAAAAATTTGCTATTAATATTAAAGGGAAAATGTTACTGCTTTTACCATCCAAACGACAATGGTTATGTCGAATCGGAGAAGATCACTCGTCACTCAACGGTAGATGCACAGTAGATTGTAGCTTGTGTTTTGATTTGCTTGTAAGTGGTTTCAGTATGTCGGTCTAGTACTGTGAGAGTTGGTAATGAGGGGACCCACAGAATTATACAATTCGTCGCAAGGGTATTTGTGGTTTCTTAAGTTTAGGTAGTCAGTAAAGTTTAGGTGCTCGTGGTACAGAACAACTAAATCGATAGTAAGTATGTTCAGATATGATGTTAGACTTTCTCAAAGAGAAGATCTTGCTTTTAAGTTTGCATAGTAGGGATGTTGTTGGGCTTCGTTTGTGTTTTTTGTACGTTTGTCTGTCATTAACAAGTGTGTCCATTTTGTCAAAATAGTAGGTCTTGTCCATGACCCCAGTCCGCGTCGCTTAGTGGTTTGAGTGCTTGTTGCTCGTTCTTTGTCAAGTTGTTAGCAACGGTCGATTACAAACAAAAATACTACAGCAAAAGCATTCATATTTGTTGTTAATTTCACATGCTTTACAAGATTAATCACCCTTCATCTTGAAAAATAAGCAATTTGAGGGACACACGAAGCATAAAGTATTTAGACCGTTGAAAAATGTGCTCAAAATTACAATTTCGCTGTACACATCCAACAACTGTTGATTCATTTCATGGTGCCATAGTAAATCATATAAAAGCAAGTAATCAATGTGGCCGAAAGCATTAAGTGTGCACAATAAATAAGAAATTTACATTTTATTACGATGACGTCATCAAGTGATCATCAAAATCAAAAATTTGCAAATTTTGAAAATTATAATTGCCATTGGATAGACTAACTTCAGTTTGATGAAAACAATACACTAAACCGTTTTCTTTCGGTCATTCGTTTTTATCATGATGCTGATATGTCTTGTCTTATACCACAGACAGACATGCTAACTCACCCGGTGTTGCCGGCTGTCACCTAAATCCTAACACAAATCTCCAGAACACCAGTTGGCAATCATATTCACCAGTTTAAAACTTTTGCAGTAGCATGTATTTAGTAAATGTGTATTTTGAACGAATCAAGTTTGAATGAGTGTTTAATTGAAAACTTTATACAATATTACATTGACGAACAGAAGAACTTGGTAAAAAAGAATTGTGTATGAACAGAAAACCAAAAAAACCCAAGTAAATTTCTTGTTCATACAAATTGTGTGAAAGATTTGAACGCATAACTTATAAAAGTTTAATGTTTTTTCCATACACTCAGTCCGACCTGACTCGTTCAAAATTATTTTACCATAAAATGTCACTAAAGAAATGTAACATTGATGGAAAATCTGATGTTCTGGAAATTTCGTTTTAGATTTAGGTGACAGCCGATAAAGATGTGCATGCTGGCAGATCTGCTTGTGGTATAAGTCATTGGTCTGAAAAAATAGTACCTGGATAGAGCTTCTACATTTGAAACCATTATGAAAATTCAAGCCAGTTTTGATTTTACGCACCAAATTCCTGGGACCACTCAATTGCAATATGGTGTTGCGACGATCCTTTGTCCATGCTACACACCGACTATGAAAAAATGTTTTATGCAGTGCGGTGTTTAAAGTTAAATGAAGATATGATCTTCACACTTAGCTGGACAATTTAAGCAATTGTCTCATGAACATGAAAAATTCAGGTGACTCAACGTGATTCGAACCCATGACCTCTGTGGTGCCGGTGCAGTGCTCTATTCAACTGAGCTATGAAGTTAAACAGTGGAGAGCAGGTCAATTTGTTGGGCTAATGTTTTCCGTGAGAAGAATGTCATATGAAAGATTTTTATATGCAGTGCGATGTTTGAAATTAAATGAAGTTATGATCTTCGCACTTAGCTGGAAAGTTTAAGCAATTGAAGTCGACTATTACTAAATTGATCGTCAGTACAACGTCAACGTTTTCAACATATTAATAACTTTAAATAATTGATCTCTTTTTGAAAATACGTTTCCAACTTCGGGCAATAAATTTAGTTTTTCTAAGTAAAACATCGATTCACGTTCTCCAGCCTCGCTGTCATTTAAATTTCGAAGAATAGAACTTGCGATGCAAATCTTACATGCGGTTATTTTTTCTTCAATTTTCAATACCACATCATCAAATGCTAAACCAACGTGGTTATTTTCCACTTTAAATTTGCCATGAGCCGAATTCAGTCGCTCTTGCTTTTTTAACTCCCATTGTTCTTTTTGAGTTAACTCGATGAAGCTTAAATGTTCAAGTCATTTATCGAATTCATCGATAGATACTGAAAAGTAGATCGGTTTTTTGAAAGTCATTTTAGTCTAGACTTTGTGTAGTTATATAAACCAGCAATATCCAGTACATTTAAAATATGAGCTGATGCACCCGAAACTATGCTCAAGCTGTCGTTACAATGTCTAGCGCCATTGACATACCTCTTGAAGCAGCCCAATGTCGACTTTTCTTTTGTTTAGTCTAAAAACAGCTGTCTTGAATTACCAATAGAAAAAATAAAGTTTGTTAGTGGACTTTATTAATCTTTTACGGGCAGTGTTGCGATGTGGCAGCAAAAAGAAAAAATTTTAAACACGAGAAAGAAAAATTTGCCTGCTAAAGAGTTAAAACACCCACACGAGTGACGCAAATAATTCGATTGTATTGATTAAGACATACTGATCTACTTGCATTCTTTCGCTCACTTGACAGACTAGCCTGTCTTTCTGACGATTGTAAAATCCTTACAGGGAACGGTAAGCTACTAATTGGAGGTAGAATTTTTTTGTAGTAAAATACGGTCAACGAATTTCATTGGCAAGTGTGCTTAACAGTTATTTTATTAAAAAATATTGTTGATTTGTTACCCACGCTAGGACCTCGTTTGTCTATCTGTGTTTATTGTTTCTAAGCCGAATATAACCCAACAAATACTTAAACACATTACAAAAAGTGCTATGAATGTGTTTCCCATCAGCTGAAGTGAGCGATGGATTAAAATTTGCCTAAAATTGAAATCCTTTTCCCATCTTATTGGGAAATATCACCTGTAAAAACAAGAATTCGGCCGCCAATTAGGAGACGCTTACCATTACCTATCAAGAATTTACAAGGGCATGCAAATTCAGGCTATTGAGAATCTTGCAAGTGTATTTTACCTGTATGTGATCAGATATCTCGGCAATTGTACTCGTCCTTGATTAAGTCCTGCACTAACTGACCAACAATGAATTATAATAACTTTAAGAAGTTCGTAGAATTGGTAGAGAATGATCGTTCTTGTGGAGTGAGATCATTAATATTTGTTTGTTAATTGCAACAGATGAGAAAATCAATATTTTAATGAACACAAGTTTTACGTGCCCGTACAATGCGCTGCTGAAAAATATTGCTTTCAATCTTAAAACTGAATTTGTTATGTGCCAATTAACTCCAAACCATGCATTCTATAGATTGCCGTTTTCCTTTTCGGAGATTCAATTTGTGCATCTATATAGGATAATATATTTAAACTATATCCTTGGTCCGTCGTAAAGCGATTATGCAGACGTGGTGTAAAAGTCAAATTTCTTTACAAAATGGGCGTGATCCGTTTCAAAGTAAAAAACAACCACCTAGGTAATCGATACATAAGATTCAGACATCTTTTTTTTAACTGAACCTAACTTTAATATTGAAAGAAAGATAATGTTTATATATTTTTATATTTCTCTAAAAAAATATTCCATGAATTTTTTATTATTTTTCAAAGTCGTACAATTTGAACAATCACAAATTGGACGGCCTTACTACCTTTAAGCTTTAGATAAATTCATCAAGGGAATGGCGATTTTTGTCTTTCTGGATGAAGTTGTTCTAGGTTCGCGCAATGCAATCCATTCATCGGATGAAATACATCCGTTTTATGGATAGTAATTCATTACTTCTTCCATCTTTCTTCCTTCAAAGTACACTATATAGTCTGTAGTTTATCTCTTGGCAGGCAAAATGTGCATTTTATCTCAAATTGTCACTTTCAACCATTACTGAAAACATTTTACTATTTATACAGAATTTATTAGCAAATTTAAATAAAAGAAAGACGTATCACATTTTTTTACAGTCTATCCTATTCTGTGATCTATGTATGAAGAATTATTTGCATATTAGGGCTTAATCTGTGGTCAGGCTTTGGGTTTACAACATCAATTTATACTTTTGGTAGAACCACGTTTAACTATATTTGATATCAGTTGCGATATTGAAAGAATTTATTGCTTCAGCTTCAACTGATCTGTTTCATAAAACTATTTTGAAATCATTGACGATACTAGGAATCTGATTTTTCCTGGATTAGCAAATTTATTTCAAATAGGAAGCAATGGGGCTACTATAAATTTCTGCTTTTAAATTTTTGTTTGGAATTTTAAAATGAAAATAACAAATAAGTTATTGCAATTTATGTCGTGTAGTTTTGGTCAAAAATTAAACTCCATGACATCAATTTGATATTTTGGAGAAATTTGTGTACTTGATATCTGTTGTGATTGTAGCCATGAAAGAATTTTTTTATTCGACTCTTATACTAAAAGTACTTAAATATTTTGAGTATTAAAATTATTTTGATTTTATTGTTGAAGATCAAGAAGTAAAGTACAATATTATTTTTCAAAGTTTGTCACTGTAGGGTTTTTCTGTAGTTGGTATGTTTCCAAGTATGTATTTAGATAAAAAGCATACAACCAGTGACTTCGCACAAACTTATATGTTTGAGATAAGTTGCTAATCATCTTTGAAATGTACTATTTTTACTGTTCACTTCATGCTTGCGTGTACGCCTGCTTCCTGCTGATTTTTCACAACTAACTAACTGTAAGCTTTTTATACCATTGCAGATAATTTTAAATTTCAATGAGAGACTTACTTAAAATTTGAAGCTCGATTTTGGTTCCATGATTCATTGAAAGACTGTTTTTGAATATTTGATGACATGTGTCCTACTAAGGTTTTATTGTACGAGTAAATTCCTTGTAATTCACCCATTCTCCTTTAGCATTGCTCGACGTCGCCAAAAACCATTACGTGGGATTATAAGTCGTCATTTTTGTAGATGTGCTTCCTCATAGGTTTATAGAATCCATCTCAATCATGTATTTTGCCTTTATTAGACAGCCCTTAAAGCTGGAACTAAGCAAAAATCTGCAATAGCTAAACAAGAATTATACAGTACATGGATGTGATTGATGTGTCTATAATTTTATTCTGTATCTATAACTGATTTTTCTTTGAATCACAAATGCTTTCATACAAATAATTTTAACATAGATACACAAACAATCAAATCTCCCTCTCCACACCCCCTTTAATAGCCTAGCTGTACGTTTGCAGATTGCTAAACATTTTCAAAGTTCTTTTGTATAGAGCCAGTCAAACTCATTTTGCTTTAAACTGCAAGACCTAGAGCACAAGGTATGTTCATTGCCATGGACCGCAATTGATCGATAATTGGGAGGTAGGCTAATATTTATATTTGCATGTTATAATCCTTTGAAAACAATGGATTCCGAGGGAACTTAACACGGCCTATCATGCATACATGATTCCCCGATTAAAGCCGGCCTTTTCGTGTATTACAAAACGTTTTGTAAGTTTTAGGCGATGGATTATTGAATAGATATAAATCAATAAACTATAATGTCCAAAGCATTCTTATACAAGCATACATGTGGACCTGACTAGGAAAAATTGCTGTGATTTTATGTGTTCCCTTGTTATGTCTACTGATGTTTTATGAATTCAACTTATTGTCAAGGTTTTAAACTCCTCCAAGGAAAATACGAGAGAAAGAGCCGTCGAATATCAAATATAAGGAGAATTGGTGGTAAGTAAACAGTTTATATATATAACAGTTTATATGTAACAGTTTATATTGCTCACCTATATAGGTTTGAGCGCTCTGGTGACCCTACAATACAATCCATACAATGTGTAACCGTACGTCCTGTGTCCCAAGTGCAGGAGTCACCTTTTACTATGGTGATAGCCGGGAGGGCACATTGTTATACACTTTGTATATTACGCTCGCTGCACTTGCGCAGTTTGAGCGCTCTCGGATGGCGTAGAGAGTCTCAAAAAGAGACGTTCACCGCATTCGCTTTATGCATTGCTCACCTATATAGGTTTGAGCGCTCTGGTGACTCTACAATACAATCCATACAATGTGTAACCGTACGTCCTGTGTCCCAAGTGCAGGAGTCACCATTTTATTATGGTGATAGCCGGGAGGGCACATTGTTATACACTTTGTATATATATATATATAAGTTTGAAAATTTGTAATCCAGGCATTGAATATATAAAAGATAAACGTTTCTCCGGATTTTTAAATGATTTTTATTGAGCTTTCGACTCGTTGCTTCGAGCCTTCATCAGAATGAGGATATTTATTTACACGTGTTTTTAGCTTGGAGACGTTTAGAGCGTCTAATTGGATTAGTGGGTGGATTAATGTGATTGGATGGGGTGAAATGCGTTGCCATGGGTTTTGGTGTGTTGTTAATATGGTTGGTGTTAATATAATTAGAGTGTAGTGTTTTAGTTTTGGTGTTGTTTGTAGTTTTTTTGTCCATTTAATGATTCATTAAATCCCCTGAAGAGTGAGCAATCACGAAACAGGATTGTCGGGATGAAATTGTAGTTTTTGTGTATTTTTCTCAACACCACTACACATATTCACGCTCTGCTCTTGGGCATCGAGCACTGTTTTATACGGAAAATCATAAATTATAAACTTCCTATATATATATATATATATATATATATATATATCTAGGATTTAACTATTTATGCTGGCGTGTTTAATTTCAATATTCTTTTATGATTGCAAATAAATGGTAAATGGTTTGAACGCGGTAGTATCGCTACATGATTGTGGATGTAGATAGTCCAGGTTGGTTGAATCCTGAGAACGACTTTTGTTGTTGATGTTCACTAACGTTTCAACAACCTTAGCGGTAGTCATCTTCAATGTCAAGATGAAATCAGAGTCTAGTTGACACTGAAGATGAGTATCGTTAAGGTTTTCGAAACGCTAGTGAACATCAACAACAAAACAGTATCAACATCAACATCAAAAAGTTTTTCACAGTACTTTACTAACCTGGACGATCTAGAAACTCTTTAGTGTTGATTTCAAGTGAAATCATGATCCTTCCGTTATTTTTTAAAATTCAATATGCAGCAGCTAAAACTTAACATTCGAAAGGCCTTCATCGCTGTAAAATATTTTATGGAGACTGATCATAAAACAATTTAGTATATATTCTTTCATTTTATAACATTTGTGGTTGGTCGTCACAACCATTTTATCACATGTATTATTTCATTGGAATCAAGACAGGTCCTTTTCAAACGTCACATTTTATATGCGTCGAATGCAATTAAATCAAAATAAAAAGGGGAACAATTTCCTCATTGTCTTTTGTTTTTAATTCATTCAACACAAGTAAAATGCGAAAATTAAAACAGGGCTGACACCGAGCTCCTGTTTAATAATTTGTCTTTCGTCCCTAGTTTGTGTTGACGTCTGTTCTATTTTTTCATGTAAAGGTTCATTTATCATTGATACATCCATTTACATTCAACATAACTGATGAAGTGAAATATCTAGCACTGGAATGTCATGATTGAAAAGGAGAATTTCATTTTACTTGTCTAGTTTTTGTGAACAAACAAAACAATACGCTTCTTCCTACACTTTGATTATTGTTGTGATGTGTGAAATATTCTACGTAGTCAAAACACAAAAAGAGTGAGGTGAAAACTTCATAGCGAGCTGTTCGTATTATCTTGAACTTAAATAGCGATGCAGACAGAGGCCGCGGAGACAGGGGGGCATTGGGGGCAAGTGCGGCTTGTCAAGACACATCTCAGGAGCCCAATGACGGCAGCACGCTACAATAATCTTAATGTTATGCATGTAAACAAGGCCAGAACTGACGAACTGGACTTACGTTTAATAGCTAAGGACTTTGTTCTCAAAAACGAACGTAGGGTTAGATTTTTTGAGAATTTGTAATGAGATCGCATTACTTAATAGAATTGTTCATGTAGACATCCTAGTTCAATTTGTTAGCACGCACGCCGAGCAGTAGAGAATACGCATGGTATTCTAAGAATGTCTACCAATATTTTGCAGACTTTGAAACTTAATCATGATTCATGAAACAATTTATATCTGTAATATGCTAAAACAGTAAGCTGCAAACTCACATGCCCTTTTCGGTCGGTGCCCCCCCCCCCAATTTTAAGATACTTCCGCTGCCACTGGATGCAGATCGTTCTATTACCATCCAAACATTAGGCTGGGAACTACTTGGAGAAAGAAGAAAGAAAGTAAAAGGAAAACGAATGAACAAATTTCTGAATAAAAATGATCTTGAGACATTGAAAGATCTTTTTACTCAAAAGCTAAAGTGTAAATGACGGTCTTTAAAATATTTTCATCGTCAACTGTCTTCTCTGCCATGCCTCCAGACAAATTGCATTAAAAATAGCTTTTTGTACTAAGGTGAACATCTGTGTAATTCTATTCCAATAAAATTGGCTAGATTGAGTAAAATCAAAACCAAAAATGACGACAAATGTCATTTTCAACATTCTTTACACATTTATACAGGATGTATATAAAAAAACAACTGGACAGTTAAAAAAGTTGCTTAAGTCATCAATTCTCAAGATTTGCAAAAAAAATTGGTTTGAATAGTGAGTAGGAGTTATACTTCCGATAGTTTATCTGACAGTAGCTAAAATTGTTGCAAATTATATCCACTTTGTTTTGGGAATTATATGTTATCAAGAAGCTCTTATGAAATAGCGTCAGCAAGAAAATGACACAGCTAAAAAGAAATTGTAGCACATAGGTTTAAATATGAAGCATGTTGTTTAAGCTAACAAAGTTCCAAGAAGTTTGGCTTCAGCTGCGAAGGTTTTAAAATAATGGCTTTAATAAAGAAAAACACAAACAAATCAGCGAATGAAATGTCTTTTAAATGTTCATTGACCATGTCAATTTAATTGAAATTGAAAAATTCTTAAGTTCTGGTTTGTTCTTCCATTCATCGTTTGACTTCACAGCCGCATGCACTCGAACAGGAAGATTCGTAAAAATTTTTGAGAAAATACTTCTTTGGATAGCCAATCGTTTTCAATAATTCTGGTTGCAGTCTTGGTTGATCGTACCAATGTTGGCCCACCTATCGAATAACTATAAAGCATTCACTGAGCTTAAATTCATGCGAATTATTTTAAATCATATGTATTAAATTAACGTTAACATGAATATTATTGTTGAAGGTTTATAAAAATGCCATTATACGCCAATTGTAAAGAGGACATTACATAAACTTCGATAGCTTTAAAATGAAAAGCGATATGAATTATTTGTTTCAGAATATGGAATGTCCTTTTGAAAATTAATTTGAATGAAAATATAATCTAAATAGCACAAATTTTGTTTCATTTGCACTTTTAAAAAGAAAAACACAAAATAGTACGAAAGAAATGTGCATGAAATGATCATTGCAGAATTCAACAATATTTAAAATTCAACAACAAACACCTACCATAAGATCAGACTGTTCCTTATGGCGGGATGAGTTAATTGATACATTCACTTCTTCATATGATTCTGGAGCTATTTTTTTTAGCTCCTCTCTATCCGCTCTCATATTTCGAATTTTCATTTAATAATTTTTGACTTATAGCAAAGTCAGCGATTAAAAAGATACCTTGTACATCTCGAAGAACGTTCTGAGAGTCTTAAATCCCGTTAAAAAATAGGACTTGAGCCACTGGGAAGATCTGCTAAATATTTTAAGATCTGCCAAATGATTTTGGGAAGCGCTATTTGAAGTGCATCGCTCCAACGATTCTTCACATAAATCTATTACCAAATATAAATATTCAGCGTTTGTAATAATAATAAAAAGGAAATATTACTGCTTTTACCGTCTAAACAACAATGGCTATCAGAAAGGAGGCTTTGGGTGCATCCAATAAATTGAAGGCGACATGATAAGTATAAAAATAAGCATTTCTTGCCAATCTGCCATGTTGCCTCTACAACAGTGAGCACACATTAGTCATGTGAAGCTTTACGTCCAATCGGAGAAGATCACTCGTCACTCGATGATGATTTCGGTGTGCATGCTCATCGTCGATGAATTCGGCCGTGTCCGTGTCGTCATATTTTTTCGTTAACGACCAAATCATCACGAAATTGGTTGCATTTCAACGATTGTGTGACCTGCGCTTAACTCAATTAATAATTTACCCTGAGATATTTCTCGACTGTTATTGGTTGACTGGAATGCAGTTTTCCTGTAATTACACCATGAAAATGTGCAAAACACAAGCACAGTGGATTTTAGTTTGTGTTTTGATTTGCTTGTAAGTGGTTTCATTATGTCGGTCTAGTACTGTGAAAGTTCGTAAGTAGGCGACCCACAGAATTATGCAATTCGTCGCAAGGGTATTTGTGGTTTCTGAAGTTTAGGTAGTCAGTAAAGTTTAGGTGCTCGTGGTACAGAACAACTAAATCGATAGTAAGTATGTTCAGATATGATGTTAAACTTTCTCAAAGAGAAGATCTTTCTGTTAAGTTTGCGTAGTAGTGATGTTGTTGGGTTTCGTTTGTGTTTTTTGTACGTTTGTCTGTCATTAACAAGTGTCTCCATTTTGTCGAAATAATAAGTCTTGTCCATTACCCCAATCACGCGTCATTTTTTCGTTTGAGTGCTTGTCGCTCATCCTTTGTCAAGTTGTTAGCAACGATCGATTACAAACAAAAATACTACAGAAAAAACATTCATATTGTGTTGTTAACTTCACATGCTTCACAAGATTAATCACCCTTTATCTTGAAAAATTAGCAGTTCGAGGGACACACGAAGCAAAAAGTTTTAGGCCGTCGACCAATGAGCTCAAAATTTTTCTGTACGCATCCAACAACTATTGAATAATTTTACGGTGTCATCATAAATCATGTAATCATTATGGCTGAAAAGCATCCAGTGTGCACAATAACAAGAAATTTACCATCTATTCACGATGACGTCATCAATGATTATCAAAATCAAAACTTTGCAAATTCCGAAAACTATAAGTGCAATTAGATAGACTAACTTCAGTTTGTTAAAAAAATACATCAAACCGTTTTCTTTCGGTCATTCATTTTTATCATAAAGCTGATATGTCTTGTCTTATAAAAAAGACAGACATGCTAACTCACACCGTTTTACCGGCTGTCACCTAAATCCTAACACAAATCTCTTGAGCACCAGATTCGCAATCATATTCACCTGTTTAAAACTTTTGCAGTAACATGCATTTAGTAAATGTGTATTTTGAACGAATCAAGTTTGAGTGAGTGTTTAATTGAGAACTGTATATACCATTACATTGACGAGCAGAAGAACTCGGAAAAAAATAATTGTGTATAAACAGAAAACCAAGGTAAATTTCCTGTTCATACAATTTGTGTGAAAGATTTGAACGCAAAACCTATAAAAGCTCAATATTTTTGCCATACACTCAGTCCGACCTGATTCGTTCAAAATTATATCACAAAATATATGTCATTAAAGTGGTACTATGACGAAAATTTTGCCTCCCGTTTTTTTTTCATAGATTAATACTGTATGTAAAAAAATCTCTTCTGGCGAAATTTTAGCGCAATGTATTTAATGCTGCTCGAGTTACGTAGCGATAAAACTTGTACTTTAAGAGCCGCCATTAAAATGCGCCATATTTGAATTTTCAGGAAGGAAGGTGCTTGTGACGTTATATTCTTAACTTGCGGCTGTTTACAATATAACACTATATACAAATAGAGATATAAAAGGTTGTATAACTCAATTTTTTTAACATGCCTTCAACACGCTGTGTCGTGCAAGATTGCAGTAATACGTCTGATAGAAGTACAGGCATTTCATTACATAAAAGCCCAAACGACGAGTCTTTAAGAAGAATTTGGGTTAAATCTGTTGAGACGAAGCGCGCAAACTTTAATCCGAGTTCGCGCGAAATTCGATTTATGATTTGTTCGAATCACTTCTCGGATGATTGTTTTGAGCGTTTTTTCCATTTGGGTGGTATGACTAGACGGCTCAAACCTGGTGCCGTACCTACTATTTGGAAGAAATCGCCAACACCAACAACGTCAAGAGAGCGGCGTCAGGTTAGCACAAGTTACAACTATTATATACTTACACATATTGCAGATGATAAATTTTCACAATTTGAGAGAACCAATAATACATCCAGGCAAACTTTCAATATATAATATACATTTATACTAAGGTTTTAAAGGAAATACAAAATGAAGTGTCTGTATCATGCATGAAGAAAAAAGATTCGTGCTAATTTCAAGAAGAAAAAGGCACAACTGAAATTCCAGACCAATTTGAGAATGATGCATACGTAAAGCCAACAATTGCTCTTCACACATACGTGCACTTTGTAAAACAACTATTCCTCAATATTCTTACAGGACCAACAGATCACGCCCGATGCACCTAATTACACGGAAAACAAAGAAAATGAACCGGTTTGTATCTTTGAAATATAATTTTGTATAACTTTTGTAGACATTTTTAAACTTTCAAGATCATGCTACGGCGTCCTGTGACAGTTGCAAGAAAAAAGATAGTGAATTAAAGATGTTGCATGGAGAGCTTACAAAACTGCACACGAAATTAGCTATCAATCAAACGCAATGGATACGGACGACTAATTTAATAACAAGAGAAACTGTAACCGATGAAAGAACTGACCACAGTATACATTATTTACGTTTAAAGTTTCAATTCACAAAAGGAGACTATAGTAATAAAAACAAATTTCAATGTTTTTTCACTCCAGAGCCAATGCACATAATGCTTTCTGAAAAGCAAGCAAAAGTTGATGCAATTACTTTGTTTCGTTCTCGAAAACGTAAACTTAACACTGACTGTCCCCCCACATGCACAGATGAAGAATTACAAGATTTGCTTGGTACAGGTCAAGAGCATACAGCCAAAAAAAGAAATCCATTGTGCAAGAAATGTGCAAAGCCTATGAAAGGTCACAAGAAGGGCAGTTGTCAATAATATAAATGTATATTTGTAAATATACCACCTATGATGGCTTTTTCCATCACCTTTTTACAATGCTATATGTCCTCATCCTCTTCGAATCCTTTGTAAGGAAGACACTTGTTGTTCGGAAATGTCGTCCGTATTTTGTTGTAACAGCAACAAGGCAGTGGCAAATGTCTGGAGCTGCCTGT